>NW_026693859.1:0-56479 GCF_021218885.2 Marmota monax
ACTGAGAAACAGTGCTGTTACCTTTGGGATGTCCAATTGAAGTCCACATCCTTGGTTTCCCCAAAACAAGGATTGAGCAAGACACAGAAATAACAGGACAGTACAGATTTATTGAAGGTACAGATAGTACTGTTAGGTAGAGCAGAGCCTTTTGAGCATCTTCCAGAACATCATGATCAATCCCATGAACTCCTGTTGGCAGGATCTCAAAGGAAAAGCCACAAAGTACATTGGCTTCTCCATTTCCCTCTGCTGGATCCTGTACATTGTGGTGAATTCATTTTTCCTCACTATGTGCTTAGCATATGGAGTAGCAAAAACCTGACATAGATTTTGGGTACTGTACTTCTGCAGGTTGTGACAAAATACCAAATTCATTATATGCAACATTGTTTGTATTTCCTGAGTTTGTCTTTTCTGTGCTCATGATATGGTCCGGTGGCTCCATGGTTCTCCTTCTGTTCAGGCACAAGCAATGGGTTCAGCACATTCACAGCATCAAAGTTTCCCCCAGATCCTGCCCTGACTCCAGAGCCACCCAGAGAATCCTTCTCCTGATGGGCTCCTTTGTGACTTTCCACACCCTCTCCTCCATACTAAATGTTAATGTTGCTCTGTTTCCCAACCCCACAGGGTGGTTGGTGAACATCAATGACCTAATATCGGTGTGTTTTCCCACTGCCAGCCTCTTTATTCTCATGAGCTGTGAGCCATTCTACTTAATTTATCCAGGCTCTGCTTTGTCTGCATAAAAAAATACAAAGTCCTGCTGGGTGCTGTGGCATGTGCATGAAATCCCAGCAACACAGGAAGCTGAGAGAGGAGCATTCCAAGTTCAAGGCCAGCCTCAACAACTTAGCAAGACTCTGTCTCAAAACTGAAAAAGAAAAGGGGTTGGGATGAAGCTCAGTGTCACTCAATGGTAAAGCACCCCCAGGTTCAGTCCTCAGTACCAAAATATATGTCAAAAGTTGCCTAATTGTATCATAATACATAATTTCATGTTTTTCTACAATGTTCAAGAATTTAATTGTTCTTCATACTGAAACATCAATAGAGAACGGATAGAAGAGACACCTGACTTTCTAACCCTAAAGGGCACCTTCAGCTGGCTGAAGGTGGGACCCACATGGTCATTTAAGGAGGGGAATAGATCTGATGTGATGCAAACTTCTTTCCTGTGCAGCCTCCACCTGGGCCACTGCACACCACCCAGACTGCATTGGGTGGAAGAAAGCAAAGCTGGTAGGAGCACAGTGCTCCTGCTCCAGCTATGCCACAAGGAAAAGAAGGACATGGTTTCTCATCTAGGAATCATACCTCTTCAGCTGGGATCTATACAAGAGTTTCACATTTTGTGAAAATATTCACATCTAGGTTTAAAACAGGTAGAAACATGGACAAGTCTTACCTACATCTTAAAAAGTAGCATTTATTACTCTCTAAATAAAAATAAATGTATGTATTTAAGCTAGGTTGTATTCTCAGGAGAACCAATTCGTCTATAAAGAGTGAAGTCGCTGGTGCAGGCAGAGACAGACGTGGGAAAGATCACAGCAGGTCCCAGAGGTGGAGAACAGAAAAGGGGGAGGGGAAGATACATGAGGCTTCCTGGGCAACAGCATCATGGAGGGACTTTCAGGAAAAGCATTTATAATAGGACATTAATTTATTTGCACTCCATTGCCCTAATATCTGTGTCCCTGCCTGTCACCCATATGCTATCTTCTCAGAGGCCACATGAGTTGTTGGTTTTCTCTGTGAAAATAGACCCTTTTTGAAATGTTGGAAGGAGCTTGGGTTTTAAGGTGTTGCTTATTTAAGGCAAAGTCTAATTTTATGGAAAAGCCAACCCCTCAGGTATTATCATAAATTCCTAGGGAATGGTCAACACTTAGAGGCTGTGGAAGAGATGTGGTAAATGCAAGATTAAAACTAGACCCAGCTAGTAGCTGGGTTATGTGTGGAATGAATAGACTTCCCTCCCCGCCAAAAAATAAAAACTTTCACGTGATGAGAATGCAGAGGAAATAAAGGGAGGCCCAGAGATGAGGAGAGAGGTGGAGCTGGCCCTGCACATCCTGGGGAATGCTTGCTCTGGAACCTGCCTGGAGGCTTGCTGAGAGGCTCAGGCCTCACCTTCCTCCAGTGGCTGCCTCAGCACTCCCTCACCTGTGAGCCCTGGCACTCAAGGGCATTTACTAAAAACACCCAGGGCCACTGTTAACAGTGAAGTGTTGAGGGAGGGACAGAGCACAGCTGTGTGATGGACAAGACTGAGCACAGGGCACAGGGAAATGGACGACGTGAGATGGTGGAGCAGTGAGCCTGGAGGGCCAGGTCTAAAGATGATAGAGGGGAGAGAGGGGGAAAGGCAGAAGCATGTCACGGGTTGCTCCAAGGTTAAGGCCAATGCCAGGCTATGACTACAAAGGGAAGAGTGGGCCAGGAAGGCACAGGCATAAACCCATTGAGTTCCGGGTGGGTGGATGGCAAGGTGACAGGAACAAGGGTGTGATGGCAACACAAGACATTGGCAATGGGGGCCAATGGTCAGTGGGAAGCATGTGGAGACCTGCTGTGGGCAAAGATCAGGAGAGGAGGAGCCCACCTTGGTGGACAGTGACTGAGGCGGATTCAGAGTGTAAGCAAAGGAGATGGAGCCTGGGGACACACAGGGGGAGGGAGAAAGGATGTGCACAGGAAGGGAGGGAGCCGAGGGAGGGGACCCTGGTTGTGAGTGCACTGAAGCACCCAGGAGCAAGGGGCAGGGCTGCAGGGTGGTGGATGGTGGTCAGGGGCAGCATGCACTTCACAGAGGAGTGGAGGGTTCTGGAGGTTGACCACTGTGGATTTGAGGGTGTTAGGCAGAGGACTCAAGGAACAGGCTGACACTAGATTTGGGAGTAGATACAGAGAAGGGGAAGGAAGATAGGTGACAGAGTTTGCAGGAGCCACTGAAGGCGAGGAGGATTGTGGTCAGACTGTGGTCCTTGGAACAGGGAAAAAAGGTTTCTGTTTTCTCCTGGTTTTTGTTGTTGGGGTTGTTTCTTTGTTTTCAAAAAGGTTACAGAATGTGGGTCCAGGGAATATATATTAGAAAGTGTGGGAGGAAGTGAAGGACAATGAACGCTTATGGATTTCTAAAGGTCACAGCAATGGAGGGTGGAGGATGTAGCCAGATGCATAACGGAGTGAACCTCAAGGGTCTCCTTTCCTCCCAGAGCCTGACTCTGCAGCACACACTGTTCACTTTAGCTTGGCACCTGTTGCATACATTGTGGCCCAGCAGACATCCAGGGCAGAGGAGAAGCTTCCAATAGCTCAGGCGTCTGGACAGATACCAGAAGATGCTTTCAGGATACTCCAAGCCTGACTCCTGGCTGCAAAAGGCTATTTTTAAAATGGTGCCCTACCTGGGTCTCCGCTCCCTTCCTGGGCTCAATGTAGAGCTGTCAGGATGATCGATGTAAGCAATCCACTGTGGACCATTTACTTTCTTCTCAGGCTAGACCTCCATATGCACAGATGCATGCACTAAGGCTGACAGCAGGATCACATGTCCTTGGAGCCAGTGGATACACCAGGCCAGTCTGCACCACAGCTCAAAGAAGTCTGGCAGTCACGACTTTCCCAAAGGATTCCTAAGCAGCAGCTTCAGTACCCAATCACTGGTCCTCCTGTCTGCAGAACAGCTCCCCTGGAGTCCACAGACATCTGAACCCCAGGGTGCTGGAGGACCTTGGCCTGCACATAATGCCAAGGATTCCCACAGGGTCCTCTGACCTTGACCCTCTGGTGCTCACCTGAGTGCACCAAACCAGTCTGACCCACAAGTCCCTGTTAGTCCTCTGGACCCAGCTTCCTCTGCTGCTTATGGACACTGTGAACAGTTTCCATTGCCCAGAGCTCAGCACATCCTCTCAGAGCCGGGCCTTCCAGAGGACCAGAGTGAGGACCTGGCCATCTCACCACAGCTCATCTAGTGGCTGTGATTAAGAAGAGTCCACAGCAGAAACCACCTTTCTTGGGTCACCTTCAGGGCTGTCCCTAGAGTGTAGAACCACAGGAGTGGACTTGCTGTCCACCCATCCTGTCATCTAAGTTAGGCTTGCTGGTGGACAGTGGCCACTGCAGTGCTGTGCAGGTGCAGTGCAATTGGGAGGCAACATCATCCTGGACAGCCATCACCTCTCTATCTAAAGCTCTGCAGGATGCTGGGCCTGAGGGTCCTAGAGCAGGTTTAGGGCTGTAGGTCTGTGGTTTTATTCTGGGTGGGGCCACAGAGGGAGGTGGTTAACAGTACTATCAGGAAAGTATAGCATCTGCTGAGAGGTTTTATCTTGAATGCAGGAGGAGTGCTGTCCAATGCTCTTATCATCTTCATGCCCTAATGAGTTTTTTCTCCATTAGTTGGTTCTTGTTGTGAATGATACTGCTCATCAAAGAGTGAATGCACCTTGCATTTCCAAGGTAATAGTCACTTGGCTGGGTGCATTATACCTTTTAAATTTATATTTGATTATTAAAAGCAATCTATATTTACAGAACAAATAAGCCTATAGTTAGGATTTCTCATTATACCTTTTGTGTGCACACAAAGTCCATGATTGTTACATTTTTCCATTTGTATGGTCTATATCACAGTTAAAAAACTATATATAGATAATTATGGGCTAAAATCCATACTTTACATTGGAGTTCACTCGTTGGAATTGGAAAATTCATAGTGTTATAGACCCATTTTACTACATCATACTGAAGTTTCAGCATCCTAAAGTTCCCCTGTGCATTATCCATCTATCCCTTCCTTCCTCCAAACCACTAACAACCACTGATTGATCTTTTCATGGTGTGTCTAAAATTGCCTATTTCTCAATATCAAGTAGATAGAGCTCTGCAGTGTGTAGTCTTTAAGATTGCCTTCTTTCATTTGGACATTTGCACTACATCTCAAAGCCCTACAAAAAGAAGAACAAATCAGCAGCAAAAGCAGTAGAAGGCAAGAAATTATTAAAATTAGAGCTGAAATCAATGAAATTGAAACAGAAGAAAAAATTGAAAAAAATTGACAAAACAAAAGGTTGGTTCTTTGAAAAAATAAATAAAATTGACAGACCCTTAGCTACACTAACAAAAAGAAGGCAAGAGAAAACTCAAATCACCAGCATACATGATGAAAAAGGTAATATCACTACAGACACTACCGAAATACAGAGGATAATCAAAAATTATTTTGAAAACTTATACTCCAAAAAACAGAAGACACTGAAGGCATCGACAAATTTCTTAAGTCATACGATTTGCCCAGATTGAATCAAGAAGACATCAGCTCACCCTCTTGCACTGATTAAGCCCCCTTGCTCCTGTGCAGGTGTGAAGAGGCCTTCCTCCATCACTGCAGAGCTCCTAGTGACATCTAGTGACCACCTCTATGTCACAAAATCCAGTCTCGATAAAGCACATTCATTTGTATACCCCTGAACATTTCTTGGAACAAATGAAAGGAATATATGCTGCAATCTGCATAACAGGGATGGAGGAAATGATGAGAAAAATAATTATGAAATAAACCATGTAACATATTGGCTTATATCATATTCTGAAAGTAAGATATTATCCCTCGGGAAAAATACTCTTCGGGTAAAACTGTTTAATCATATGGATCACTTATCATCATTTCCAAACATCTTCACTGCAGTACTATACACGTGTATTAGGCGGTTGATCTAGGGAGTTTTTTCAAAACATTTCCAACAACCTCACTGTGCAGTGGCAGCTGTGTGACAGCAGATGGAATACAGAAAACCATGAGCATAAAGAAATTGGAGCCTCCCAAACAACAAGCAAGGAGAACCAAGATGAAACATTCAGGGACCACAGAGCTTGAGTAGCCTTTGATGCTGAACTGTGCATACCCCATCCTTGTCACCACTGTCCCTCCTCTCCCCCTGGCTAAGGAGATGATAAATTCCGCAGCAGCAGCTGAAGTCTGAAGCACACCCAGGTGCCCACATTCAAGCCTCACTGTCACAACACAAGCCACGCACTATTCCCTATCCTCAGGGACCTCAAGAACAGCTTAGGTCGACCACCACCACCACCACCCCACCAAGCCTCGTTGTGTGATGGACACTTCAGGCTATGGTATTGGCATCCTTGATGAACTAACCTGATGTGGGTGGTGCTTAAGGCAGTTCTGGTCAGGTGGTAAGAAGTTAACACTCATGAGGATGACAGTACAAACTTAACAAAACCCACTATGTATGCTAAGAAATTTTGTGGCATTCATCTTTAATGCTCATCTTATTACATACCCTTACTCTATTTTTATTTTTGCCTTATGGAAAAAGGTGCATTCTGTGTGTCTTACTTGCCCAATGAGAGACACATTTAGAAACACACTAACAATGTGGTGTATGCTGGTAATCCCAAGGGCTATTCAGATTGAGGGTGGATGATCCATGGTCAAGCCCAGCAGTGACTCAGCAAGGACCTATCCCAGGATTGAAATAAATAGAACAAAATAAAATAAATAAAGGGGCTAGGGATGTACCTCAGTGGTACAGAGGCCTTGGGCTTAATGCCCAGTACTACGGGAGGGAAGAGAGGAAAAGGAAGTATGAGATGCACATTCATCAACAATGACGCAGGCTCTTAGATGCCCATATCTGACACCAAGCCTCTGGGAGCCTTCCATCCTACCCACATACTTACCCTAGGGCAGAGCACGTAATAACTCAAGTACAAAGCATGTTTATCTGTTCCCAAGATTATATGTTGTTTGATCCACCAGGGAAATTAAAAAAAAAAAAAAAAAAACTGTTATAAATCTCTTTGAACCTTAGGAATCTAATGGTGAATGTTAAGTTTCCAGTATAAAGAACCAACTGAGGTGGAACAAAACTGTTGTAGAAGAAACACAATCCACTCATACTTATGTGCAACATTAGGTTTTATTAAGTATCATATGAAATCTACGGTACATTCTGAATAAATCAGCAGCAAATGTAACCTCAGCAGGTGAAGGTGGATCCTCATGAAGCATGTGCTGTTGTGGTTCTTTAGGTTCATCTCTTCTCTCTGATAACTTTTCAATTCCAAGAATGAGACAATTAGTCACCAACGGTGCTAAACAGCTATGGCCATTAAATGCAGCAGTGGCCACCATTTCCCTGCATTCTTCCTGGACATAATCAGGCCCGAAGAACACACTCCTCTCCTCCGATAAAAAGCCCAGTCCCTGCAGTCTTGGCTGTCCCACTTCAGGCAGTTTGTAGAGTGTTCCTTACCCCATCCCACTATGGACAAATTGGACAAGGGGGCACAGACCACCCCAGGCAGGATAACTGATATCTCAATTCTACATCCTGATCAGTCCCTTTGAAATATTTCTTGGTGCAGGCAATACTGAATTTTAATAGGCAGTGTCCTCCTACTCCAGGAGCAAGGACACCAGGAATCTTCATTTCACGAAGTAAGACCTATACTCCTATGGGTTCCTTTCTGGACACAGCCATGAAAGTCCCATAAGGAAGGCACAGAACCCAAGACGAGCAGGGTACTTTCCAAGAAATCTCGACGAATGAGACACTTTACAACATGAAGATAACTGGGCCTTTTCAAATGTCCCTGCACCTTTGATATGTCCTTAGTTATAAAACATTATGTAATTTTTCCACAGTATGCGAGGACAGAAGCTAATCTTCGATAATCAGAGACTTATTTATCCTTCCTATAAATTTTCTGACATAGAAGATTGTGTGAGAATTGGTGAAATAATGTACCACACAGTACATTTGTTAAGAGTCCTTTGTAGCATATGGACTCACTGGTGAATCCTGAGGACACTCCCTTGATGAAAGAACTATGCAGGGTCACAATGTCTGATTTTGCCAGAATAAATCCTCTCAGGACAACAAAATCACAAAGGTTTGGCAAAAAAAAAACAAACAAACAAAAAAAAAAAAACAGCACACTCCTTACAACTGGATGGAGTTCTCTGGGTCATGTACTGTTCCAGATTTTAAAGCTTAGATTTAAGATCATGGCGTGACTTTTGCACAGCTTCCTCAAAGGTGTCTCTTTGATGCCCACTGGTTCTGAGGCATGGAAGTCTGTGCTATGTGCTGTGATTGTGACGGATGTTGCTCTTTAGTATGGACTCTGACCACTGCTTGAACTCATAATGCAGGGGGTGCCACACTCACTGGATTCAAGCTCTACCTCTAGGACGTCTTCTCCCAGGTTGTGCAAGCTGTGAACTGTGCCAGAAGAGCTTGGCACCTGCAGACATTTCCATGGTTCCTCTCCAGCGTGGATCAACTGATGTCCACTGGGACATGAGCACTGAAGACAGGCTTGGTCAAAGTCATTATGCTTTTGTGCCTTACCTGACGTGTACAGAGGGCTGAGTGCATAGTAAACATTTGCCATCTTGGTACATTTATGAGTTTTTTCCCAGCAGGAATCCTGATGACAGACTTTTAACTTAGGGCCTGTTTGCATCCAATGTATAGGTGAGGTTCCCCTTCAACACGGACTAACTCAGGGTTTCTAGGCCTTAAATGAGGCCTAAAGGCTCTGTAGAGTCATTATACGTGGAAGATAGTTTCTCCACTAGGTAATAAAGTGGTCTTACATGGCTTGTATGCTGACTGAGACTTTGCCTAATTCATTTGTGGCTTTTCTCTGAGATCTTGACAATCTGCGTGATAGGAAATGTCAGTGAACACCTTGACATGCCCTCTTGGTGTGCATCACATGATCGGCCAGGCCAGATGCACCCTACAGGCTTTGCCACATTCATCACATCCATAGGGTTTCTCTACATCCTAAGTGCCTGATATGTGGAAGCCAATCTGACTGAAGACCTCAAAACATTCGTTGTACTTTTTTTTTTCTCCTTATGGAGTGCGGGGACTGAACCCAGGGACTCAACAGTCTAGGCAATCATTCTACCACTGAGCTACATCCCCAGCTCTTTATTTTATTTTGAGACAGTCTCATCATGTTGGCCAGGCAGGATTTGCATCAATCATCTTCCTGCCTCCTTATGACGTAGTTGGGAACACAAGTGAGGCCCTTGCACAGTGATTACATGTCGAAGCCTTCTCTCCAGTATAGATACTCCAGTGTCGTCTCAGGGATGATTCAGACTGAAGACCTGCCACATAGATTTCATTTGTAAGTCTTCTGTCCACTATGAATTACCTGATGCTCTGTTAGGTATGAGTTGCAACTGAAGATCTTTTCACACTCACTGCATTTGAAAGATTTCTCTCCAATGTGGATTCTTTGATTACTTGCTAGGGATCACTTGTGACTAATAACACTGCCACAATCACTGCATTTTTAAGGTTTCTCCCCAGTACGGATCCTATGATGATAAGCAAGACGTGAATTGCAACTGAAGACCTTATCACATTCATTGCATTTGTAAGACATCTCCCAGTATGAATTATCATCAGCTGTCTTGCTAGGTCTGAGTTGAGGCTGAAGACCTTGCCACACTCATTGCATTTGAAAGGTTTCTCTCCAGTGTGAATTCTCTTGTTGTGCAAGGTGTGAAATGTGATTGAAGACCTTCCCTCACTCATTATGACTGTAAGGTTTTTCTCCAGTATGAATTCTACGATGACTTCTAAGGTTTGATTTTTGACTAAAGAACTTGCCGCAATCATCACATTTGAAAGGTTTCTCTCCAGTGTGGATTCTGTGATGACTTATAAGGTTTGATTGTTGATGGAAGACCTTACCGCACACGTTGCATTCGAAAGGTTTCTCCCCAGTGTGGATTCTCCGATGTTGTGTAACATGTGCAGTCTGACTGAAGCTCTTCCCACACTCTTTACACTTGTAAGGTTTCTCTCCGGTGTGAATTCTACGATGATTTGTAAGGATTGATTCTTTATTGAAGACCTTGCCGCACTCATTGCATTTGTACGGTTTCTCCCCCGTGTGGATTATTACATGTTGAATGAGGTATGAGTTACGACTAAAGACCTTGCCACACTCATTACATTTGAAAGGTTTCTCTCCAGTGTGGATTCTACGATGACTTGCCAGGTGTGAAATCTGACTGAAGACCTTGCCACATGCATCACACTTGTAAGGTTTCTCCCCCGTGTGAATTCTCCGGTGGTTTGCAAGGTAGGATTTGTTACGGAAGACCTTGCCACATTCATCACATCTGAAAGGTTTCTCTCCAGTGTGGATTCTCCGATGTTGTCCAAGGTGTGAACTTTTATTGAACATCTTCCCACACTCATTACACTTGTAAGGTTTCTCTCCAGTATGAATTCTAAGATGACTTGTAAGATTCGATTTTTTATTGAAGACTTTGCTACATATATCACAAGTAAATCGTTTCTCTCCAGTACAGATTGTCTGATGTATAGTACGGTGTGATTCTTGATTAAAGGATTTTTCAAGCTCATTACATTTGGCAGGAGCTGGAGGAATGTTTGTTTCCGGTTCTTCTGCAAATGATAAAGAATCTATAAGATCATGTTGATATTTATGAGAAATGTTTGCTTTGAAAATAAAAGGAATTCTTTGGTGGGATAGTAGCAAAGACACAGTGAAAGAGGTAAAATAAGCCAGACTCAAAAATTAAGGCTTAAACTGTTGCTCTCATATATAGAAACTAGTCCAAAATAAAGGAGAAAAGGCAGTTGGGGAAGTGACTGGATACCATAAAGACACAGAGAAGATTGGGGGTGGGAGGAATGGGAGGAAAAATGAAATGAATTTAACAAAATCATGTTACGTTACTATATAAAGATACCAAAGGGGATGTCATCGTCATGTATACATAGAGAAAGTTTAGAGGAGGGAGAATAGGGAGAAGGAGCAGAGGAGGAAAAGGAGAAAGTGGAGCTTGAAACCAAATTCCTTGCATGTAAAGCCCAGGAAATGGACTTCACCTTAGCCCTGACCCCTCCCACTGCCAAAGCACCCCAACACTACTTAGTGGGCAGCTGCCTCTCTGCCCATGTGAGCTCTTACCTGCTTTCACACCCTCCACACATGCCCACTCATTTGGAGGCCTGGATATTTCCTCTGGGCCATTAACAGTCCAGAGCTCCCTCCCTTGCTCCAACCAGGAGAGGACACTCAGGTCTGAAGGACACGTTCCTGCTTGTAAAGAGAAAGGAAGCTGATGCACTGTGGCTTCTCCACAATCCAGCCCTATCTGTACATGAGAAAGAGGACATTACAGAGGAATACAGAAAGTGTTTCACTATATCATGTAGGTATCTACCTCTCTTCCAAGAACCACTGAATCAAAAGCACAGAAATAGAAAACAGGGAACTGGATATTTTAAGAGTCGGCTGTGGGCTTTATGTTGTGCTTCAGCTCTGGAAGCACCACTGCAGTATCATGAAGGGGGCAGAACATCTGAAGAAAGGGAACAAATTACAGAGGATGTATTGTGGAGCGTCTTTCACAGGCAACAGGACTTCAATCAGTCAATGTACAGAATCCCAAAGACAAAGGGGAAATGCTACGATATTCAGGGAAGATCCCAGCATCAGAGGAAGTCAAGCTCACCCAGAAAGACCAGGTTCCTGTAGGTCTCCAGCATCACGTCCCTGTACAAAGCCCTCTGAGCAGGGACCAGGAACTTCCACTCCTCCTGGGAGAATTCAATGGCCACATCTCTGAACGTCAGCGGACCCTGAAATTAAAACAGACTTCACAATGGGGCACTGGGGACAGTTACAATCTTGATGCAAAATGTGAACCATAGAACCCAGACATGGTGGCACATGCTTGTATCCCAGCTATCCCCAGGCTGAGGTGGGAACATTGTAAATTGGAGGTGGGACTGGGAAACATAGCAAGATCCTCTCTGAGAATGAAGAACATAGGAGTAGGGATGTAATGGCAAAGGGGACCTAAGTTCAACCCCATTACTGCAAAGAAGTAAACTGAAGTGAAATGAGAAGGGAGGAGAAGTGTAAGCATGCAACTAATTCAAGTGAGAAGTGCTGCACTGTGAGGCTGTAAATACACATTTGGTATCTGTCTGTCTGCTGATGTGGAGCTCACCTGGAATCCCTGGAGAACTAAGAAAGATTTCTGTGCTAGTGAGAAGACAGGTGCCAAAGCCCCCTAGAGAGCTTCACAAAGGGGCTTCTCCCCAGAAAGCCACAGGCAGGAGAGGCAGTTGTAACACAGTCCTGCCATCCTCCTCCAGGGAAGGGAGAGGGACTGAAGTCCCAACTGATCACCATCACCCAGGATGTAATCAAGCCTGCCTACATAATGGAGCCTCCATAAAAACTCAACAGGACGGGGTGAAAGGGTGTTCAGGTCAACGCGTGGGTGGAGGGTCCGGGAGGGTGTCGCACCATGCAAAGTGATGTGAGCTCCACGTCCTTTGCCCTACACCTTGGCCTATGCACCTCTTCCATCTGCGTGTTCACCTGTATCTTCTGAACAGGCGTTACCACAAGGCAAATGCAAGTAAAGTCCTTGACAGTTTTACGAAGCACTCTAAACATTTGTAAGACATCTCCCAGTTTGAATTATCATCATGTGAGGAGGGGATGAAGGAAGCCCCATTTACAGAAAGTCATTCTGAATCATGGGCCATACTTTTGCAGGCCTCTGAAAAGGGGCCCATTTTGTGGGACAGAGACCTCAGCTGGTGGGATCCACCATGTATCTACACAGACAGTGTCTGAACTAGGTGAAATGACAAGTGCCCTCTGAAGAACTGCATTCGTGGCATATGGGCAAAAACCCTCACTTATTTGGGATCACAGAAGCTTTCTGTGTGCGGAGGGTATATAAGGAGAAACTGAGCTTGCTTTCCCTGTGTTTTCAATATGTTCTGGTATTTCTGAGAATGTTATATCTCCTAGTTGTGTTTTATTTTAATTTTCCTTAAGGCAAGATACTGCCTAAATCTGTACAGATTTCTCCCCTGCAGAAAACACAAGAAACATAGTAGCCAGCCACAGTGGCATTTATACACAATGGAGTATTACTCTGCATTAAAAAATGACAAAATCATAGAATTTACAGGGAAATGGATGGCATTAGAGCAGATTATGCTAAGTGAAGCTAGCCAATCCCTAAAAAACAAATGCCAAATGTCTTCTTTGATATAAGGAAAGTAACTAAGAACAGAGTAGGGACGAAGAACAGGAGAAGAAGATTAACATTTAACAGGGATGAGAGGTGGGAGGGAAAGGGAGAGAGAAGGTAAATTGCACGGTAATGGAAGGAGACCCTCAGGGTTATACAGTGGAGGGGGTAGAGAGAGAGGAGGGGAGGGGAGGGGAGAGGTGGGGAGGGGGGAGGGTGGATGATGGGAAAGGCAGCGGAGCACAACAGACACTAGTATGGCAATTTGTAAATCAATGGATGTGTAACTGATGTGAATCTGCAATCTGTGTATGGGGTGAAGGTGGGAGTTCATAACCCACTAGAATCAAAGTGTGGAATATGATATGTCAAGAAATTTGTAATGTTTTGAACAACCCACAATAAAAAATTAAAAAAAAAAAAAAAAAAAAAAAAAAAAAAAGATAGGTAGATGTCCTAACAACTAAGAAGAGAAAAGAGAAGAGGGAGTCATCAACTGGGCAATGTGCTACTGACAGAAAAGAGAAATGAAAAAGGGAAATTTGATACTGCATTTAAGCCAGGCACAGTGGCAATCCCACCTACTTAGCTTGGGCCAGGAAGATGGAAACATGGGGCACTTAGCCAGACCCTCTCTCAAAATAAAAATTAAAAGGACGAAGTATGTGGCTCAGTGGTTAACTCCCCCCGGGTTCAATTCCCAGTACCAAAAAAACCCCCTTACATTGTATACATTTTATATGGGGTTTTTTGGTACTGGGATATTTGGGATGTGTGTGTGTGTGTGTGTGTGTGTGTGTGTGTAAAATCTATCTTTCCTTTTCCTTTACTATCTGAGCCAGAAAAAAATCCCAACTGTTTCTACTGTTCTTACAATCATTACACAATGCCTCCCCTCTATTCAGCAATAGGTGGTTTCCCCTACTGGCAGATTCCTTATGTCCCACAATGTCAGTACCAATTCTATTTATTTAAGGAAATGTCATCCTATAGATGACATTTAGGGGTTCAGGGCCGCAACAAAGGCACTCACTTCACATGCTGTAATAGGATAAAAGTCAAGGTGCCCAAAACCCCCTCCTGGGTCTCAGTTAATCTTCTAGCATATTCTTCCATGTGTACCTGTATGCATAATAAAGTATTTCCCTAAGTGAAATTACCCCATGGAGCAAATTAACAAGACCCAAGCAGGGAGCATGGGAAGCTCCAATTTATAGCCCACTAATGAATTCAGGTCCCAACCCAGGACATGTGGCTGGCATGGGAACTGGGGTGTGTATGGAATTGTGGTACTAAAACACTCAACCAGTGACATTGGATGCTATCTCCAGGTAGTGATTCCCAGATCTGGATGCAATTACAGAAACCTAAGATGGTATATGACACAGAACTGTTTGCTGATGGAGACAGATTCCCACGTATTTAGATGACCACAGTTAAGAGTGCTGTACACAGTGTTGCACTTCAGCTTTCCCTATCCCCTCACCAACACTACACCATCTCTGGAAAACACAAGAGGGTAACCCACAACTGAATGGCTCAAGTCACTGCCTTCTGGCCCAAGAGATTACAAAAGGAAGCTATCCTAATCCCAGAACTGCAGAACACACAAAACTTAGAAACAGCAGTTTTGTCATTCCCTTCTTCAGCTGTATAGTTCAAACAAACAAACAAACAAAAACTTAACTTACACTTACCTTATTGGAGACAGAAATCAATATATTACAACATCATCATCCACACCCAGGGGCCTCTGTCTTCATTGCTGCTTCCCTCCCTCACTCTGATCATCTCCATTCTCACCTCCACTCTGATTTCCTCACCCATCCTGGGTCCTGCTCCCTTTGCTTCTCTCTCCTCTCCTGGTTTCTCCCCTTCTTCCCTCTACTCCTTCCCTCCATCTGATCTTCCCCATTCCTGAAACTCCCTTCACCTCCAGTCAGTCTTTCTGCCCAGTCTCCTCATTGTCCCCAATCTCCACAGATGTCTGCCTCTTTCTTCCCCATCCACTCTCTCCCTCTGGCCTGCCTGCTGCAGGCCCCTGTCCGCATGCTCTGGACCCGCACATCACTAGGCCTCTTCCCTGGGCTCCCTTGTCACTACTTACACCTCTTCTTGTCCCAGCACCAGTTGTCCTCTGCCATCCCTGCAGATAATCCATCCTCTCCTCCCCTGCTCAGCCTCAGGTCCCTCCCCGTTATGTCCCTTTCCCTATGTGGCTGTCCTTCACGTCTCTGGAGATTGAGATTCTAGATTTCTCCATTTCCTTTTCCCCTTGTTGGGAGAATTAGGAGACCAGGACGCGCGCTCTGTGGAGAACTACCCGCGCTCGGACAGGCTGCGGGCGGCGGGGAGGGAGCGGGGAAGGACAGGGCGTCCAGCGGCCCAGGCCAACCCCGGCTGGGACTCGCGCCAGGGCACACACCAACGCGACTCTCCCGCGGCGACCGAGCTGACTACAGGTGGACGGCGCGCGGCAGAGACGCAGAGGTCTGTTGGGACCGAGTCCCCGCCACGGACCCGCCGGCGAACCAGTAGCGCAAATAGCCCAGAGACCGGGAACTCACCAGCCGCGCGACGACGGGATCCGCTTCCGGGTCTCCTCTGGACGCGCGGGCTCAGGGAAGATTGCAAACAAGAGGAACCTGGAGCTGCTGGGCGGGACCGGAAGGCTTGACGGGCGGGGGAGGGACGATGGAGAGAGTGGATCTCACAGGTTAAAACCCACCCAATGAGCGGGGTCGCAACGCTTGACGGGCAGGGAGGGATCGGTGGAGAGGGCGGGCCTAAGAGGGTAAATCCCACCTAGTGGAGGGGGGTCGAGAAAGCTGACGGACAGGGGCGTGGCGATGGAGAAGGCGGGACGCACTGGGTGAAACCCACCCAGTGGGCAGGATTGGAAGACTGACGGGCAGGGGCGTGGCGATGGAAAAGGAGGGACGCACTGGGTGAAACCCACCATTGGTCGGGATTGGAAGGCTGACGGGCAGGGGCGTGGCGATGGAGAGGGCGGGGCATAGAGGGTAAAACCCACCCTGTGGGCGGGATTGGAAGACTGACGGGCAGGGGCGTGGCGATGGATAAGGCGGGACGCACTGGGTGAAACCCACCAGTGGGCGGGATTGGAAGACTGACGGACAGGGGCGTGGCGATGGAGAGGGCGGGGCTCAGAGGTTAACACTCACCCACTACGCGGGGTCGGGAAGGTTTGATGAGCAGGAAGGGAGCCATGGAGCGCGAGTGTCTAAGCGACTAAAACCCACCCCTGGGCGAGGTCGGAAGGCTGACGGGCAGGGGCGGGATGTTGGACCGACCCCGCCTGGTCGGAGAAACCCTGGCGCCTGAACCCAGGGGCGGGAGTTTCCAATGTGCTGAGAATAGAGAACCTTTGCTGGGTACAGAAATGCTAGCAGTTGAATTGGGTTGAGGTCGCCCTGCAGTGAAGTGCGGTGGTCCAGGATGTGCTGGACCTGAGCATGAACCCCAAAACGCAGGGTCTTAGTGGGCAAGGGTGTGGGCGAGGCCTAATTATCCTGCTTTCCGCGTTTTTGTGTTTTATGACTGAAAACGGAGGTGAGACTCCCTGGGAAGCTGCGACAACATGGGAATGTGGGAGGTCACTTCGCCCTTGGGAAGGGCCAGTGGGGTTAACATTGGGTGATAGGATCTAGTTCGGTTCTTGCTGTTACAATTAATTTTAGCAATTGAATTCAAGAACCCTGGGATTATCCATGAAGTCGATGCGAATCAGAATGTGAAAGGAAAATGTGGGGGGCAGCATTTAAAATTTCACCCAGAGGCCCTCAGGATATAAATCCCCCCCCCACCCCCCCACCCCCCCCTCTTGTCTGACTTCACAGTGTTCCTGGAACTAAGCCAAGGGTTTGGTACCTGTCTCTGGGGTGAATGGATGAAAGAACTAGATAGGGTGCTCTGATGGAAGTGGACATGGCAGGATGCACAAGCAAAGCTTGGGGATTTTTTCTTTTTATTGTTACCGCTGTTGACTGGTGACGAGTTCTTGCTTCCCCAATGTTGAAGAATAACACCAAAGAAGCACGCCGAGGCAAGGTCAGAGTAGAAATTAGAAGTTTATTAAAGGACAGCAGAAAAGACTTCTCCCGGAGGAAGAAGGGGACCCAAGAGGTGGAATCCATGGAAGGGATGCTGTCTCCCCTTTTTATAGTTCTTTCAGTAATGGAATGTAGGTGGGAAGGACCGAGGGGTGGGACACAGGTGGGCCAAAGAAGTAATCTGGTCAGGAAGGACTGAGTCAGCACCTTTTTGCTGGGGGCTGTTCATTAACATTTCTTTGAGGTGGACTTTGGCCTAGGGCCTTTTCGGACTTCATTAACATTCCTTGAGTTGTCCTGCGTTTCCCGGAATCATTGCCAGCATGGCCTCCATTTTAGATTTCACTCGGTATTAGACCCGATTTACCTAACTACACTGACTACCTAACTTTAAATCTGGCTTCATTATCACAATCAAAGTTTTGCTTTGAATGTATATAGCATATACATAACAACACGGTAAATTTCAGCTCTTCTGAAACCAAGGACACTTAATTACTGAGCCACACCCCCAGGCCTTTTATTTATTTATTTATTTTGACACAGTGTCTCACTCAGTTGATTATGGCCTCACTAAACTAATGGGGCTGGCTTTGAACTTTCTATCTGCCTGTCTCAGCATCCTGAGCCACAGGAATTACAGTAGTGCACCACCATACCCAGCTATATATGAAATTCTAATATGTTCTAATCCTCAGAAATTCCTGACCTCAAACACCATTGGATATTAACTGCCCCCCACACACAAACTCATAGACAACACTGAATCCCAGTGCACACGTCTGAGGTTTACCAGAGTCACTTGCAGAATATATGCACTGTAAAAATGTCACAAGGGTTTAGCCTCTTCACTTCTGCCTCCAAATATCCAATGGGTGGCTAAAGGCAGGACTGAGACATGTCATCTCTGCCTCCATTTTACATCTAACTCTTTGGCTCCAAGTCACCTTGGATTCCAAACAACATTTGACCAGATAAACATCTTGTGTGGACTCCAGACTACCTCACAGCAAGATCAACTTTCTTTATTCAGGAAGAGGCTCCACCTGGCTAATCCTGAGATAATGATGGACTACATTGAGGTGGGAATTTAAAAATAAAGGGAAATATACTGAGTCTCAAAGGAAGTGCCCATGAACTGTTGTGAAACAGACTGGTCCAGCAGCAGCAAGTAGCACTCTTGGAGGACAAATCCAAACTTTATTTTTCACAAGCAGGACCAGAAGAGAACAAACTACAAATGCTGAGCACTCATCCTCAGTTTCTCACAACATTTAGAGGCTATTTTGTGCCATAAAATTTCTACTCTACAGTATGGATTGTGGCTGAGTGGTAAGGCACTTGCCTAGCTGGACTAGATCCCACAAGACTGTTGGCGTTTCAAAACAGAGTACTCAGACTCAGATATTTTCAATACAAAATGTAGAGACTTAGGGTTAACTAGGTTTGCTGAAGAAATGATATAGCAAGGGAAGGGAACTTACTCTTGCCCCAGGCATTCGTTTCTCAGGATAACATTTGTACAATTTCATTTTACAACTGGATCTGGTTTTGCTACCTCAGAACCACTGAAATGCATAAAGCACCCATGAAACAAATTGCAACGCCCCAGTGATATGTCCTTGATTCATGCCCTTCAGCCTTGTAACCTGAGGTCAATACTCAAGCACAAGGAAAACGTGATATTTGCTTGCTCTGACATCGCTCCAACTCTAGCCCAGGACCTAGGAACTGTTCCTCTATGAATATTAACATCACCATTCTAGGGGTTAGTCCCGTGCTCCAGAAATAGCCAGGCTTCTCCCTTGAATGTATATGCCTTGCTTTACCCCAGAGGAGACTCCATTTAGAGAGGGCTCCTATTCTTTCTTGAATATGTATTTACCTCCTAAATAAATCACTTTGTATGCCTTTGGCATGTGCTGAAATTCTTTTCAGTCATGTGTGCCAAGAACACCCCTGAGACAATTTTCCTCTTCTCTCTGGAAGCTCCTCAGAGTCTTCTCCAAAATCTCTTCCCCTGTCACAAGACATCACTTAGAGAACATCACCTGCTTTGGCAGCAGAGAAAAGCCTTCTCCTATGCAAATCCCCAACCCTTGCTCTCCTTACCCTTTTTTAAATTGTGTGTGTGTGTGTTCTCCCCTTGTTGAGAGCCACAGCCAAAGGGGCCCCAGCAAACTTCCAGCTGCCAGCAAACTTCCAGCTGCTGGCTGATGATTGGCTCACAGCGGCCCCAGCAACATCTAGCTGATTGGCTCCTCGGCCCCAGCAACATCTAGCTGATTGGCTCCTCTGCGGTGATGCTCATTGGGCTGTTTCCCTGCCCTTTCAGACCATGGAGCTGCTCATTGGGGGACTTTTTTGGCTCCGCCCACATGACCCAGCCAATCGGCCTGAAGAGCAGGAGGATTATGGGAGGTGGAGAGAAGCTTGTGTGGGAGAGAGAGGCTTGTGGAAAGCCGGTGGTGGCAGTTGAGGCTCTGAGGGTTTTTCCTGAGAGGCTGTTTTGTTTGGTGTGTGTGGTTCTAAAAATAAAGTTAGTTTCTTTTGACAAGTGGCTCCTGATTGTGCCCAGCCAGACTGCGGCATTTGGTGGCTCGCACGGGGAGCGACTGAGGGTAAGTGAAACTGCTCGCCCCTGAGGGCAGGGCGAGAGGATGGGTAGCCATTTTAAGATTCCTCTTTTATTTTGCTTCACTTTTGTTTTAAGTTGCCTGTCCCTGGAGATGAGTGAGACGGAAGAAAAACCGCTCACATCTGAGGAAAAACTATTTACGTCTGAGGAACAGATAGGGAGAAAGGACGGATGCACACGTCAGGAGGATAGAAAGGCTATAATGACTTTTTGTTGTTCCCTTTTTATTTCATTCTGTCTCGGTTTTGTTTGGCGTCATCTTGTTGGGTTGTATTATAGTAGAAATACGGGATCAGAAATTAGTAAAAAACAAACTGAAAGAGTGTTAAGTAAATTGTTAGAGGAAGGAGGCATCTCAGTAAAATCAAGAACAATCAGGGCATACGTTGATACAATACAAAAATGTAGCCCATGGCTTTTTAAGGAGGAGTTGTTAAATATATCACAATGGAACCATCATGGTGAAGATTTAAAAAGAATAGAAAAGAAAAGCCCAGGGACTCTGCCAGTTGGCACATTGCCATTGTGGACGTTCATGTCTTCTTTGCTTAGTCCAAAGCCTTCAGTTCAGACAATGGTAGAGGAAGTAGAAGAAATAATGATTCAAGTAAAAGAGAAGGTCTCTCAAGTTAGTCAGACAGAGGAAAAGATTCAAGTAAAAGAGAAGGCCTCTCAAGCTAGTCAGACAGAGAAAGAAAGTGTAAAACAGAAAAAGCCATCAGGGGGAAAGTTACAACAGGACACTGCTACTAACACCTTTCTATCACCAGAGGGTGTAAGTGTCCAACCAACAGCACCACCTCTACAGCAGACTGCTACTAACACCTTTCTATCACCAGAGGGCGTAAGTGTCCAACCAACAGCGCCACCTCCATATGCTGGGAGGCCCCCAACCCCCGCAGTTGATAGTTGGGATCCTGAGACAAGATCTCAAATATTAACATGCCCTGTATTTGAGGCAGGAGGGCAGCGATTTTACCAAGTTTTAAATTTCAAAACAGTGAAGCAGCTAAAAGAGGCTGTAACAACCTATGGTCCTCAAGCACCCTTCACTGTAAGCATGGTCGAATCCATTAACAACTTGAACATGACGCCAGCAGATTGGGCTAATATGTGTAAAGCTGTGCTAAATGGAGGACAATACCTGTTATGGAAGGTTGCCAATGAGGAATTTTGCAAGGAGACGGCTAGGCGAAATGCAGCAGCTGGTTATCCTCAGAGAAATCTAGATATGTTGTTAGGAAAGGGACCTTATGAGGATCAGCAGCAACAAATTGCTTATGATCCTGGCGTATACGCACAAATTGCTGCAGATGCAATTAAGGCATGGAAGACTTTACAAGGACATGGAGGTTTACAAGGTCAATTATCTAAGGTAATACAAGGAGCTAATGAACCTTATGCTGAATTTGTAGATAGGCTTATTCAAACAGCTACCAGAGTTTTTGGGAATACAGAACAAGCAATGCCATTACTAAAACACCTGGCTTATGAGCAAGCGAATCGTTGGTGCAGAGATATCATTAGACCATGGAAACATGAAGATTTAAACACATATATTAAATTATGTAGAGACATTAATGAACAAGAGCAAGTCGTGTCAGCTGCAGTAAAACAGGCTTTAGATGCCAGAGACATTAATGAACAAGGGCAAATTGTGGCAGCTGCAGTAAAACAGGCTTTAGATGCCAGGCCAAGAACATGCTACAATTGTGAACAAACAGGACATTTTAAAAGGAATTGCCCCATTGGAGGAGGGTTTAACAAAACTAGGTATCAAAGGAGTAGAATACCAGGTATTTGCCCACGATGCCGTAGAGGGAGACATTGGGCTAATGAATGCCGTTCTCAAACCACCATAGAGGGTACTCCATTATCAAAAAACGAACAAGG
The DNA here is from genome assembly GCF_021218885.2 of Marmota monax. Lineage (NCBI taxonomy): Eukaryota > Metazoa > Chordata > Mammalia > Rodentia > Sciuridae > Marmota > Marmota monax. The sequence goes on from NW_026693859.1 coordinate 21,707, forward strand.
ACCAGGTGTTTATCCACGATATCGTGGAGAAAGGCATCGGGCTCCATTGCCAATAAATGGACAGGGGGGCCCAATGCTCCGGGGCCCAAAACCACAAATATACGGAGCACTGGAGGAACCCAGCAACCCCATCAGGGTAGTGCCCAAGACACATTGTCCATCAGATCCCTCATCAGACAAACCAGAGGGAGCGCAGGGTTGGACATCTGCGCCTCCACCAGAGCAGTACTAACTCCAGAGATGGGAGTTCAAATCATTCCCACAGGGGTGAAAGGACCTCTTCCCAAAGGAACAGTAGGCTTATTATTGGGACGCAGCTCTTCTACTCTAAAAGGACTTATGATAAGTCCTGGGGTAATTGATCCCGATTATGAAGGTGAAATAAAAATTATAGCCAGTTCTCCAAAGGGTATATCAGTAATTTCACCAGGAGATAGAATAGCACAGTTACTAATAATACCCAGCCTACATGATAAATTTTCCAGTCGTACTGTAGAAAGAGGTTCCAAGGGATTAGGCTCCACAGGTGTAGATTGGGCTATGCTTTCTTTAAATTTAGATTCTCGCCCCATGCTAAAACTAAATATTCAAGGACATGAATTTAATGGGCTACTGGATACAGGTGCAGACCTTAGCATCATCTCTCGTCAAGAATGGCCAAAACATTGGCCATTACAACAAGCCACTCAAACGCTTCGAGGCATAGGAGTGGCGACTAATCCCCATAGAAGTGCAATGGTATTAGATTGGAAGGATCCTGAAGGATGTGAAGGAACTATACAGCCATATGTATTGGATCATCTTCCCGTAAATTTATGGGGACGAGATGTCCTAGATCAATTAGGTTTGACATTAACAAATAACATCAACCAAAATGCACCCACTATTATGACTAGACAAGGTTTTAGGAAAGGAAAAAGATTAGAAAAACAAGAACAAGGTATAGCAGCACCAATACAAATAGATCAAGGAACAGACAGACATGGGTTGGATTTTCAGAAAGGGCCACTGAGACAATAAAAATTACTTGGAAATCAGAAAGACCAGTATGGGTTCCTCAGTGGCCCCTGACTAAAGAAAAGATACAAGCAGCCCATGACCTGGTCAAACAACAATTAGTGGAGGGACATATACAACCTTCTGTATCTCCCCATAATACTCCCATTTTTGTCATCCAAAAGAAATCTGGGAAATGGAGATTATTGCAAGATTTAAGAGCCATTAATAATGAGATGGTTATTATGGGACCTGCTCAATCAGGGATTCCTCAGTTGTCTGCTTTGCCAAAAACCTGGTATGGTTTAGTTATAGATATTAAAGATTGTTTTTTTTCAATTCCAATTCATCCTGAGGATAGTCCACGTTTTGCATTTACTATCCCTGCACTGAATCATGAAGGTCCTGATCAGAGATATGAATGGAAAGTACTCCCTCAAGGGATGGCTAACAGCCCAACTATGTGTCAAATTTATGTTAACAAAGTAATCCAGCCACTTAGAAATCAAAATCCTGAACTACAAATATTTCACTATATGGATGATGTATTATTAGCACACAAAGATAAAAACACATTGCTAGAATGTTATGCCACACTTACAAACTTATTAAAAAATTATAATCTAGAGATAGCAATAGATAAAGTACAATTAAATTTTCCAATTAATTATTTAGGAGTTCTATTATCCTCAACCATGGTCCGTCCACCAAAAATTCAAATACGAGTAGATCAACTCAAATCACTTAATGACTTTCAAAAGTTATTAGGAGACATAAATTGGATAAGGCCTTATTTAGGTATACCAACAGGAGAGTTGGGACCTTTATTTGATATCCTAAAAGGTCCATCAGATCCAAATTCACCCCGAATGTTAACGCCTGAAGCAAGAAAGGCATTAAAAATCATTGAAACATATATGGAAAATATGCATTTGGATAGAATTGATATAAGTTTGCCTTTATTATTTATTGTACTACCAACAAAAAATATTCCTACAGGAGTATTTTGGCAAGAAGGTCCATTGTTATGGATACATTTATCTTATTCTCCTAACACTATTCTTACTAGATATCCTGAGGCTGTAGGACAATTAATACTCAAAGGAATAAAAGCAGCAAAGGGAGTGTTTGGAATTTCTCCCAATAAAATTATTACTCCATATACTATGGATCAAATTGATGAGTTAGCTAATGAGTTAAATACTTGGGCAATAATCATGTGCAAATCTAATGTTTCATTTGATAACCACTTACCATCTAATCCTTTATTGTCTTTTTGGTCATCGCATCCTGTAATTTTTCCAAAAATGACAAGAAAAACACCTATCATGAATGCTCCAAATATATTCACTGATGGGTCAAATAATGGTACAGCAGCAGTAGTTACCCCTGATCAAACTTTTACATTTTTAGTACCCAAACAATCAGCTCAAAAGGTAGAGCTTAATGCAGTTTTACAAGCTTTTGTGATGTTTAAAGATTCTGTATTTAATTTATTTTCTGATAGTCAGTATGTAGTTAATGCTATAGTATCTCTTGAAGATGCTGGTAGGATTTCCCCTTCTTCTACTGTTTTCTCTTTGCTTTCCACTATACAAAGTCTAATCTGGGACAGGAAAGATCCATTCTTTATAGGACATATCAGGGCACATACAAGATTGCCTGGAGCCCTTAGTTTGGGCAATGATTTAGCAGATAAAACTACACATGACATACATATTTTCTCTACACTAGAAGAAGCTATAAATTTTCATAAAAAGTTCCATGTCAATGCTAATACTTTACAAAAGCGTTTTAAAATAACTAAGGAACAAGCTAGACAAATAATAAAACAATGTCAAAATTGTGTGACCTTTTTATCACAAGTTAATCTTGGAGTCAATCCTAGAGGTTTGATACCTAACCATATTTGGCAGATGGATGTCACACACTTGCCAGAATTTGGAAAATTAAAATATTTGCATGTTACAGTTGATACTTCTTCTGGATTTTTGATGGGCTCCCTTCATGCCGGAGAAAAAACTAAAGATGTTATAGCTCATTGCTTACAAAATTTTGCCACTGTGGGTGTTCCAAAACAGTTAAAAACAGATAATGCCCCTGGTTATACTTCTACCTCTTTTAAACAATTTTGCTCAACATTTGGCATTACTCATATAACAGGAATCCCATACAATCCACAGGGACAAGGCATAGTTGAAAGAGCTCATCAAACTATTAAAATGTACTTATTAAAGCAAAAAGAAGGAATTGGGAAGGGGTATATATTCCCCAAAGATAAACTTAAAATAACCCTTTTTACTCTAAACTTTTTAAATTTGGATTCATCAGGACTTAGTGCTGCGGAAAGGCATATGTGTCCAAAAAATGTGCATAAGCCCAAGGTACTTTGGAAGGATATTCTAACAGGACAATGGAAAGGTCCTGACCCAGTAATTGTCTGGAGTCGGGGGTCTGTTTGTGTGTTTCCACAGGGAGAACAGCAGCCGATTTGGATTCCAGAGAGATTAACCAAGGTCCTGACCCAGTGATTGTCTGGAGTCGGGGGTCTGTTTATGTGTTTCCACAGGGAGAACAGCAGCCGATTTGGATTCCAGAAAGATTAACTAAAGCGATTTCTACAGACCAAAAAGAAGATGATTTGGCTCAAATCCATAACAACTGATATCCAAAACTCCAGTTTGGCTATTCTTACATCTGCAACAGAACCAGGATGCTTTTTTCAATATCTATTTTATTATTGCCCTTTGCCATATCATGAAGTTCTCTTTTGTTTTTTGAGCTCATACAGACCTAGGTTAATGTTTTGCTGATCAGTTCTATTTTTTGACTATAGAGTTTTTAAACATTGCAATGGAGATTTCACCTGTAAAAAGTTATAAGGCCTTTACTATAATGTTATGTGTTGTATGTATTCTATTATGTGTGCAAACTTGTGTTTTGTGTTATATGTTTGAATGTACGTATGTCCATATATCATATATGATGAGCGCTCATGATAAAATGGATCCAAATATTTTTTTTCACGTGATTTATATGGTTTAATTTAAATTGGGTAAACAACTGTTGAGGATTGTTTTAATATGTAAACAAAAAAGAAGGTTAACAGATCTGTTTGTTTACTTTCACCTTTCCTTTTCATTATATTTAATAATTCTCTTAAAGATAATGTAAATTGTTAAGAAAATTGTTTTCTTTTAGTGCCTTCTGTAATGTTACATAATTTTTTCTTTAGCCATTATTGCCAGAATTCCTATCTTCATCCCAGTGCCGGTGAAGACAATGTAAATTGTTAAGAAAATTGTTTTCTTTTAGTGCCTTCTGTAATGTTACATAATTTTTTCTTTAGCCATTATTGCCAGAATTCCTATCTTCATCCCAGTGCCGGTGAAGACAATGTAAATTGTTAAGAAAATTGTTTTCTTTTAGTGCCTTCTGTAATGTTACATAATTTTTTCTTTAGCCATTATTTTCAGAATTCCTATCTTCATCCCAGTGCTGGTGAAGTCAAAGATAAAACCAATCTACAGCTTCTGCAATAGCCATCACTGAACTGCTTGCAGAACTTGCCTGGACACATTGTGAGCTCACCTGTATGCATTGTGAACTATCTGTTGGTACAGGGAATTGTGGTAGTGCTGGAGTATTTTTGCTGATGGTGTCACCGGTGGTACAATTTTTCAAAGGAGCCCTCAATTGGCTTAATGTCATGGCATTTTGCATCCTCCTCTACTAGTGATGGTCTAAAATTTGGGGGCCAACAGAGGTGAGGCAAAGAACCTCACCCCCCCACAGGTGCAAAGGCCTATCCACAAGTATGGCTGTATGCTGGACCGGTAGTCAGTGACGGGTATGATCCAATTGCAGTGGTACCAACCTAAGACAGGAGGCTGACGCCTAGAGGTCAGTTCATCCGATGACGGGTAAGGACCATATGTTGAATTGGACTGCCTAACAGGCACGGTCCCTAAGCCACATGCTTGTTGTTTAAACAGAGAGGGGGAGATGTTGAGAGCCACAGCCAAAGGGGCCCCAGCAAACTTCCAGCTGCCAGCAAACTTCCAGCTGCTGGCTGATGATTGGCTCACAGCGGCCCCAGCAACATCTAGCTGATTGGCTCCTCGGCCCCAGCAACATCTAGCTGATTGGCTCCTCTGCGGTGATGCTCATTGGGCTGTTTCCCTGCCCTTTCAGACCACGGAGCTGCTCATTGGGGGACTTTTTTGGCTCCGCCCACATGACCCAGCCAATCGGCCTGAAGAGCAGGAGGATTGTGGGAGGTGGAGAGAAGCTTGTGTGGGAGAGAGAGGCTTGTGGAAAGCCGGTGGTGGCAGTTGAGGCTCTGAGGGTTTTTCCTGAGAGGCTGTTTTGTTTGGTGTGTGTGGTTCTAAAAATAAAGTTAGTTTCTTTTGACAAGTGGCTCCTGATTGTGCCCAGCCAGACTGTGGCATCCCCTGCTAGGGATTGAACTCAAAGTCTTGTACATGTGCTACTTGAGTTATACCTACACCAACTGGAGCTATAACTCCAGCCCCACTCCCCCTTATTATAAAACCTCAAAGTCATTGTCAGCCAGTTTGGGGGTAGGGGCTTACCAGGCATGGAATTCAGAGTTAGCAACAGTATGCAGCTATTTCCTCACTTACATTCTACAGTTGCAGCATGTAATGTAGAGTGGGCACTCTACCACTGAGTCACATCCACAGACCTACTTTGTAGTTTATTAAATAGAGACAGGGTCTCACTGAGTTGCTTAGTGCCCCACAGTTACCGAGGTTGTCTTGAAATCCCCATCCTCCTGTCTCAGCCCGCTGGGATTATAGGCACCCACCACTGGGCCTAGACATTGTCAGCCTCTTGAAGAGAGAGATAAAGAAGCAGGTACTCTTCTATTCCCAGTGTAGTTCTACTGACTAAAGTTACTTTCATGTGTTTACCTTATTTTTTGCGGGGGGCGGTGGGGGGTGACTGGTCTGACCTGATTTATTCAATCCTCAGAGCCAGGCCTCTGGTTGAGGACCTCAATACCAAGACATATAAAAATTAGTTTTTCCTACTGAAAATGAGGGAAGCAATTCTCTGCCCCTCCTTTTTAGACTTTCACCTTAGAAACTTGAAATTTAATCTATTTTCTCCTGTGCTTAAGATGTATATAAATTCTTTTGAAAACTGAATAGGAGTGTTGTCAGCTTTATGACCCAGAAATGTCTTCAAGGACCAAAAAGCCATCTCTTGAAACATCCCAGTAACTGAGACAGGGTAGACACCAGAGTCTTCAGGCATCTTGCTGAAATTTGCAATCTCTTAGTGCATTTCCTGTGTTACCCACAACATTATAGTTTAAAGCTTTATTCAATTACCGTATTTTCTTCTTTCTCTCCTACATTGGTGGGGAAGATTTCTGAGGTGGGAGGTAATTTTGCTTTTAATTATATTTTCCCATACCACCTGTTGGCAAAAAAAAAGCATGCACTCAATGGTTTACAACTAGTTGGAGGAAAATGTTCTCAGCTCCCAAGACAAATGGCCTTCACAGGCAGCTTTAATCCCTCACCCTAACTTGCTACACTATTAATTTCCAACCCAAGGAAGCAAACCCGGTCCCACAGGTCATTTAAGAGATGCAAGGATTGCAAAAGCAGAACAATCAGCCCAGGTGGATGACTCCATTTTCACTGTTCAACTTGACTTGGGGACTCCCTGCATGTGCTTAGTCTGTAGGAATGATCTCCAATCTTTTTGATTTAAAAATATCTACTGTTTTGGAAAATGGCAATTTTCAAGCCAGCCTCAGGAATGGTGAGGCGCTTAGCCACTCAGTATGGACAGCGGTGACAGTGTCTGAGACTGGGGTCCCTGATGACTTCATGGCTGTGGCATACTTGGTGACTGGGAAAGTTTCTGTGCGTAGGCATAGTGTGGGGAGCCGTTCTCACACGTGATTGGGTACCTCCCTGACTGGGTGTGAGGCGCTCAGGCCAGCTGTGTCTGAGCTTATCCCCACCCTTTTCAGGTGCAAGAGCCTGTCCCTGTGGGGGTGTGACTGACCATTGACCCTGAAACCAGTCACTGACCCTGACCTTGGAATGCTGTCCCCCTCGACCTTCATTGCATGGAATTTCCCCCTGAATTTTTTGTTCCCCAATAAAAGACCACTCTCGGCGTGCTCCCCCCTCTCTCCTGCTGGTCTCTTGTGTAAACCTCCCTAGCACATCAGGTGGCTGGAGTCAGGAGCCTGGAAGGGCCGTCTCTTAGCTGGGCAAGAAAAAGGTAAATTGAGTTTATATGTCTTTATTTTGATCTCACTAGTTAACTTCTATGTTTGGAACCTCTAGTATGAAGCTAGTGTGCTGGTCGCACAGCAGCATAGGATGCCCGGTTGCTATGGAGATGTCCTCCATGCTAGAGTCTTATCAGCTTGGACCTTATTCTCAGGCAGGGCAGCTCCTGGGAATGACGGAACGTCCTTGCTAAGATAGCCACACTATTTCACCAGTTCTGCTGCTCCTGAATCTGCCGCAAATTAGTAAATTTAAACAATGCACTTTCTTGAGAGCTGCACAATGCTCCTAACATTGCACATTGCAACTGTACAATGTAACTGAGGAAATAGCTGCATACTGTTGCTAACTCTAACTTTTATGAATACAAAGAATAATGCTTGCACAATCTTTAATCTGATTTAGAGACATATATAATAAAGACTGCTGGAGTGATTCCTTAAACCTGCTTCTGCATCAGAGAGCAGCTCTCCACTAGACCCCAGCTGTTTTAGCTTCAAGATCTGCCTGTGTGATTCTTATCTCTTCCAATCTCCCATCGCCCCTCCTTGGAACCTGCTACTTTGGCCATCCTGATCTTGGCAACTCAGTGAAACCCTGTCTTCAAATAAAATACATATGGGGCTGGGGATATGGCCCAGTGGTTGAGTGTCCCTGGGTTCAATCTCGAGTACAAAAATAAATAAATAAATAGATAAAAACATCAAAGCATCTACTGTTTTAAAGTGTCACCATTGCTGTGAAGCAGCTGTTGGTGATGTAAGTTATCACTGGCCTTAGTTAGCCCTGCTCGCCCCACGACATGGATGTGTTCTCTAGGAGAGCCTCTGGAGTTAGCACAGGTGCAGGATCGCCTTCAAAGTGAACTGAGAATAGAAATGGAAAAGAAGTTAATGCAGGACTTGAGGGACACAGCGAAAAATGGCACCATCTACACAGACGGTTTTGCATTTCAACTGGTACTTCCTACATATTTCCTGCCTGTCACTCACAAAAGGGGCTCCAGGTTCCAAGTAAGAATCTCCGCAGCCACGCCCCTGCGCGCCCCGCCCCACCCGCCTTCTCCCGGGGCCGCGCCTCCCGTCACTCTGGCCCCGCCCCGCCCGCCGCGGCCCCGCCCACCGCCCCTGTTTCCCTGCCAGGCGTCTCCAGGAGCGCTCTGCTCCTCCTCCCAGACCCGGAAGCTGATCACGGAGCAGCGGTCACAGTGAGGCACGTGAGTTCCCTGTTCAGTGGCTGCGTCTCCTCCAGAGACATAAGAATCACACAGGCCTGCAGCAGCGGCGCCCGGCAGGGAACCCGCCGCGTGTCAGGCTTGGCCGCCTGACCGCCCTGCAGCCTCCCCCAGCGCACAGGCCTCCAGCTGCACACCAGGCCCTGCCATCACCTGGCCATGCCCTCCTCAGTCCTGCCTTCACCTGTCCTGTCCTCACCCAGCCATGTCTCCTGGCCTGACCCTACCCTCGCCCAGCCCTGTCCTCCTCACCTGCCCTGTTCCTCACCCAGCCCTGATCCCCTACTGGCCCAGCTTTTGCCAGGCCTTGTCCTGCTACCTGGCCCTACCCTCACCTGACCCTGTCTACCTTGGCGCTGTCCTCCTCACCTGCCATGTGCTCCTTGGCCAGGTGTCCACCCTGCAGGTCTTCCCTCCATTAGTCTCCCTGTTGTCTACAGGAGGTGACCTGGGCCTGTGTGGTGACTTCCAGGGGGTCATCTGATGCCATCTCCAGGTAGCAACAGCCAGATCTGAATGTCATCACAGAACACTAATTGGGCAGGTGGCACAGATTCCACCCCAGGGGAAACTATGCTCCCCTGGAGGTGGGCATCCCAGACCATCCCCCTCCCTGTGATGTGTGGCACTAGGCTCTGGACAAAGAGCTGGACCACAAATGAGAGAAAGGAGACAACAGAGAGAGAGACCTTACACAGATGGCAAGGGATTGCAGAGGGAGGGCACAAGAGTGAAAGAAGAAGCCATAAAGCAGCAGAGAGAAGCAGATGGAGAAATCTAGAATCGCAAACTCCAGAGAGGCGAAGGACAGCCACACAGGGATATGGACAGAACAGGGGAGAGACCTCAAGCTATCTAGAGAGATGAAGGACATAGGGAAAGAGACAGAATCGGGGAGGGACCACAGGCAGAGCGTGGGAGCAGAGGACACATTATCTGCAGGCATGGCAGAAGGCAGCTGTGGTGCTGGGATAAGAAGAGGGGTAACAGGTGACAAGGGGAGCCCAGAGGAGCACCTTAGAGAGGAGGCCTCGGAATGTGGGCATCCAGAGCATGGGATGAGGGGGCTGCAGCAGGCAGGGCAGATGGAGAGTGTGGATGGGGAAGAAAGAGGCGGAAATCTGTGGAGACTGGGGACAAAGACTGGGGAGAAAGACTGACTGGAGGTGAAGGGAGTTGCAGGAATGTGGAAGATCAGATGGAGGGAAGGAATAGAGGGAAGAAGGGGAGAAACCAGGAGAGGAGAGGGAAGCAAAGTGGGCAGGACGCCCTCCAGGGTGGGTGCTAAAGGAGCACAGTAGAGGTGAGGAAAGAAATTGCAAAACTACTGCCCAGGAGGCTTGTGTATTTTAAAATTCTAGAGGTAACAGGATAGCTCCCTTATCCAGCCTGAAGGCAGTGACTGAACTCATTGTGTCCAGGGTCCCCCTCCTTCCTCTCCTGATTTGTGGTGTCATGTAGGGAGTGTAGGAGATAGAAAGGACAATTAAAGTGTTTTTGCTTTTGTCATGCTGAATGCAACAGTGACCACTCAGCAGAGAGTTTTTCACCTCTGGTCATGTAAATGTGTGGCGATTTCTCCCCACCAACAAAGGGTGTCTGTGCCACCTGCCCAATTAGTGTTCTGTAATGACATTCAGATCTGGCTGCTGCTACCTGGAGATAGCATCAGATGACACAGAGCTTTCTCCTACAGCACTGCCCCACATGGTGTGCCAGTCACCTTGAGAAGTTGGGACCCCCTGCTCACCAGCTTGAGGATAACATGGTACTTTTGTTTGCTTGCTTGTTACAAATAAAGTGACACAGGTTACAGAGGTACAGGCAGATGAAAGAGCCATGGTAAAGGTTAACTGAACCCTAGAAGGGTGTTTTGGGAACCCTGAGATACCAGGGAGGAGTCTGGCAGAGAACTGGTCATTATTGAACAACCACATATGCATTTTAGTGACTAGAGAGGTGGTATTGTTTGTGGAATGTCAGAGCAGTTGAAACAGGGTGGGTTTTTCCTGTATCAGACAGTAAAAGGAAGAGATCTTATCTAAGCTGCCCTCCCATCTCAAGGCTGGTGTCTCACTGCTGCCTGAAGAGAGTGTGTCTTTGCCTCTGGCTGGTGCTGACCCTGAGATCAAGCATTCTCAGCCCCTCTCACAGTCTGAAAATGGTGTGGTGTCCTTCCCGTGTGTATCATAGTTTTCCACATGCAGAATCATTTGGTCATTGTCCTCAGAACACTGGCATTGAGCATTTCCAACCACATGAAATAAAACCTCTTTTGTTTTCCATTCTTCTGTCTCTAAAAGATAAAACACTTTGTTAATTACATTTTTCTCTGTAATATGGACTTCCCTTTTAGACTATATTTGCATGCTGAAAATTTGTTTATATGCACTGTCTTCTAGTTCTGGAGTGTTGTCTTCCAATCAAGTGTTCTCATCCACCCTAAGCTAATGGTTTAATTTTCACAGTCTCTTGTGACATCACCGTTTCTATATTCCTTTTTAAATGTCTTGTCCTCATATCTCTTCATGTCAGTACCACATTGCCCAGTTGATGACTCCCTCTTCTTTTTTCTTAGCTCTGCAGACATCTTCCTTATCTTAAAACTCTGCTTGCATTCATTGGGATTCCTCCAAGGATCACTTTGGCAATTCCTCTGCTGCCAGGCCCCACGCTGTTCTCTGACTGGGGTGCTGCCCCACAGTGGAGCCTTGCACCTCTGCTCAGCTTCTGTGTGTGCCACTGTCTCTTCTCCTCCTTTCACTCACACCTTACACACCATTCACCTCTCTAGTTCTCCGGGAGACTGCTCCCATGAACCCTAGAATCTTCTGGCCATTGTCTCCTAAACTTCATGCTGGGATGTTTAGTGGGCCTATCCACATTCATGTTCTCCCATGACCTGAGCTCCTCACATGCCTCCCCGGCATAGTCCTCAACATCTCAGGAAGGTTACTCTCTACGTGGGGGACTTGGCTGGACACCTCCACATATATCAAAATTGTACAATGTATTATGACATTGGCAGGTTTTTTTTTTTATTGTATAGGAGAATGAAAAAAATTCACATGAGTTTTTCAGAGTAGAAAGGAATCGAGAGTACACACAGCTCTTGAGGCTTGGGAGAAAAATGGGGAAAGACCTGGCTCCTGATTGCTCTGCTTCCCCAGGGCCTCTGTCCAGTTCTACTTCTGTGTCCTCTGCTTGCTCACTTTCAGCCACAGGGGCCTCTTTCCTTTTCCTGGCCGGAGCTTGCTCCAGCCTCAGGGCCTTCACTGGGTCCTGTCTCTCTACCTAGCCCTCTACATGGCCCCTGGGCTGCAGGTGGCCAACCCCTCAGGTCTTTGTTATGACATCACCTGCTCCATGGAGACTCCTTGATCGCCCCCAGCTCCTGTCACACTCCAGCCACAACCTGCCCCCACTCTGGTCCATGCAGCTTGCTGTGTCTGTCTCTTTCTGCTCCTTTACTGTCCACTACCTGGATCCTGATAAGAACAAGGTTTCAAGAGAAGGGCAGATCCAGAAGGTGGGTAGTGGGCTCGACCTGCCCTTCTGGGAGGTGCTCCATGCTGGCTTCCCCTAAGTGTGATGAGTCATTTTACATCCATTTAGGGGTGAGGCTGGTGCCCAGCCTTAATAATATTTGAGGGTGATTCTCTTCTTTGTACCAGCATTGAGTACCAGCTCTGGAGTGGTACTGGGGTCAGCCTGAGATCTGATGATAGCTGATGGGTCAGTGGTGTGGTTCACTTTGGTCAGGACTAGGGGGTGCCCTGAAGGGGAGCCCATGCTGCCCAGGTCCCCGCTTGTGCAGCCTGTGGGCTTCACCAGCAGGGAAATAAGTCCCAAAGGAAGGAGTCAGAGAAGCCTCCTGTGCTCCTCCCTGCAAGAGCTTACTATGCCTGGGTCTTCCTGTGCATAGGCAGCCAGTAAACAGTATGTTTCCTCCTTCCAGGATTGACTTGTAAAGACTCATGTTACCTGAGGAAACAACCCTGAAGAGGAGGAGGAAAGAAAAGGAGTCAGGAATGGCTGTCAGTGAGGTACAGTGATGCTCTCAGGTGTCCTGAGTCCCCTGTGCAGTGCTGAGCCTGGGAGCTGCTGGCCTCATGTGACTCTGTGGCCTCCTGCCTGTCAGGTGTGCCTGCACTCCCCAGGGCCTCCCTTACCCCATCCTCTGTGCTCAGATTCCATCCCACTGTGACCTGGTGGCAGGGAACCCATGAGGAGGTACCACCGGGTGTGGCCCTGGGAGTCCTCTGTCATTTTTGTTGATCTTTTAAAAAAGTGAGTGTGATGTTTGGTGGTGTCCCTGTCCTCCACACCAGTTCTCTCGCTCTAGTGCTCATTGTTTCCTGCCTTTTGCTTCTGTTGCCTTCAGTTGGCTCTTTCCCCTGGAGGTGTATGGTTAGTTGACCTGGGTTTCTTCGTCCTTGTTGTGAAGTTTCACTACCCTAAGGTCTTTCTTTTGTTTTTATTTTTTAGTTCATTGCATTCTGTGAGATTTGGTATGTTTATTTTTGTTTTGCTTTTGTTTCAGATATTTTCTGAATCCTGTTCCTGTCGTTACCATTGGTTGGTTAAGAATGAGGTGTTTCATTTTCCCATATTTGGGGGTGTTAATTTTTCCTCTGCAGTTGGCTTCTGTATTTATTCTGTATTTATAGGAAAGAAAACTGGGGTCCTTCCAAGTATCTGAAACTGAATTTTAAGATTTGTGACCCAATCTGTATCAAATGAAAAAATAAATAAAGCTGGGTGGTAGCTTAGTGGTTAAGCATCCTCGTGACAATCCCCCGTAACAATAACAACAAAAAAGGCTGGCAGTGTCACTCAGTGGTGAAGCACCCAAGTTCAGACCACAGTACCATAAGTAAGTTTTATGAATTTTAGAATGAGGCGTCTGCATTCGTCTACATGGGATTGGTTCTACCCTAGGCTGTGAATGTGCTGCCAGTAGTGGGGGCGCCTTCCTGTGCCTGCCCCGGCCTGTGCACCTGCAGGGGCCTGCCAGGCAGATCCATGATGTTGCCCTGCACTGGGTCCACGTCTCTCACGTAGGAAACCTGCTGTCAGTTTCACTGGACAGTCTCTGCCCCTAAGTCTCCGATTGCTCATGTTCAGCTCTGATTCCAATCACCTGGGCTGGGTTTTGCTCTGTAGTTTTGTATTCCTTGACCCAACGGAAATTTCATAGGGCGTCTGTGACACTATCATGTGTGCAGAATGATGGGAATCCTTCTTCCTCTCCTGGGCCATTTTTTATAAGTTAGTGCGTGTAAAGCATTTAGGAAAAGGTGTGCACTCAGTAGTGTCATGACCCAGGTAACTGCTCTGCGGTCCTCCCCTGCTGTTGAGATTTTGCTATTGTCAACCCAGGGTGGACTTATCTTCTCGGACACAGATCATGCTCTGGCTCACCCAGACCCTGAGCATCACCTGGTGTGTGGGATACAGGGTCTCCACTCACACTCATAGATGCAGCCTGTGTTGTCTTCCATCTGCATGTTTCTTTTCCTCTCTTTCTTTTTTTTTTTTTTAACCAGGAATGGAGCCCAGGCCAGTCTACCATTGTAATACATCCCCAGTCTTGATTTGTTTTGGTTTTGTTTTGGTTTGTTTTTTTGACAGTGTTTTGCTAAGTTGCTGAGGCTCGTGTTGAAACCGAATCCTCCTGAATCAGCCTCCTGAGTCTTGGATTATAGCTGTGTACCACTGTGCCCAGCTACTATGTTTCTTGTGGTGTCTGTAAGGAAGCCATCTATACAGATGTAGCGAGTATTTTATCTTAAGGAAAAGTGTAATAAAACACAACTAGAGAGATTTAACATGCTCAAATATACCAGATCATGTGAGAATATAGGCAAAGCAAGTTCAGTTTCTCCTTGTATATACTCCGCACCCAGAAAGCTTCTGTGATCCCAGATGAGAGGGTTTTTGTCCGCAACCAGGCGAGCAGTTCTTCAGAGGGCACCTTGTCATTTCACCTAATCCTGACACTGTCTGTGTAGACACTCGATGGATCCAAGAGCTGAGGTCTCTGTCCCACAAGAGTGCCCGCTTTTCAGATATCAGTCTTAGGCAAAAGTGTGGCCCATGATTCAGAATGACCATCTGTAAATGGGCCGTCCTTCATCCCCTCCTCACATTGAAAAAGTGGTCAGAGTGCTTTGTAAATCTGAGAAGGACTTGACTTGCATTTGCCTTGTGGTAACGCCTGTTCAGAAGAGACAGGTGAACACGCGGATGGAAGAGGTGCATAGCCAAGGTGTGGGGCAAAGGACGTGGAGCTCACATGACTTTGTGTGCTGCGCCACCGTCTAGGACCCTCCACCCACGCGTTGACCTGAACACCCTTTCACCCCGTCCTGTTGAGTTTTTATGGAGGCTCCATTATGTAGGCAGGCTTGATTACATCCTGGGTGATGGTGATCAGTTGGGACTTCAGTCCCTCTCCCTTCCCTGGAGGTAGGTGGCAGGACAGGGTGTTACAACTGCCTCTCCTGCCTGTGGCTTTCTGGGGAGAAGCCCCTTTGTGAAGCTCTCTAGGGGGCTTTGGCACCTGTCTTCTCAGTAGCACAGAAATCTTTCTTAGCTCTCCAGGGATTCCAGGTGAGCTCCACATCAGCAGACAGACAGATACCAAATGTGTATTTACAGCCTCACAGTGCAGCTCTTCTCACTTGAATCAGTTGCATGCTTACACTTCTCCTCCCTTCTCATTTCTCTTTGTTTACTTCTTTGCAGTAATGGGGTTGAACCTAGGTCCCCTCTGCCATTACATCCCTACTTCCTACGTTCTTCATTCTCAGAGAGGATCTTGCTATGTTTCCCAGTCCCACCTCCAATTTACAATGTTCCCACCCCAGCCTGGGGATAGCTGGGGTACAAGCATGTGCCACCATGTCTGGGTTCTATGGTTCACATTTTGCATGAAGATTGTAACTGTCCCCAGTGCCCCATTGTGAAGTCTGTTTTAATTTCAGGATCCACTGACATTCAGAGATGTGGCCATTGAATTCTCCCAGGAGGAGTGGAAGTGCCTGGTTCCTGCTCAGAGGGCTTTGTACAGGGACGTGATGCTGGAGACCTACAGGAACCTGGTCTCCCTGGGTGAGCTTGACGTCCCCACCCTGCACCCGCCCCATGCCAGGATCTTCAGTGCATACCTTTGTGTTTCCCCTTTGAGTTTGGGATCCTCTGAATTGACTGATTGACTGAAGCCCTGGTGCAGGCTAAAGAAAGCTTCATAGTGCAGCCTCTGCACTTTGTCCCCTTCCTTCAGATGTTCTGCCTCCTTCATGATACTGCAGTGGTGGTTCCAGAGCTGAAGCACAACATAAAGCCCACAGCCGACTCTTAAAATATCCAGTTCTACCCAGATGCGATGGCACATGCCCACAATCCCAGTAGATTGGTTTGCTGAGGTACAAGGATCAGAAATATTCCTGTAAGTTCAAAACCAGCCCCAGCAAAAGTGAGGTACTTAGCAACTCAGTGAGACCCTAAATAATATACAAAATATGGCTAGGGATGTGGCTCAGTGGTCAAGTCTCCCAGAGTTCAATCTCTGGTACAACAACAACAACAACAAAAATTAAAATACCCATTACCTGTTTTCTGTCCGTGTGCTTTTGATTCAGTGGTTCTTGGAAGAGAGGTAGATACCTACATGATATAGTGAAATATTTTCTGTATCCCTCTGTAATGTCCTCTTCCTCACGTGCAGATAGGGCTGGATTGTGGAGAAGCCACAGTGCATCAGCTTCCTTTCTCTTTACAAGCAGGAACGTGTCCTTCAGACCTGAGTGTCCTCTCCTGGTTGGAGCAAGGGAGGGAGCTCTGGACTGTGAATGGCCCAGAAGAAATATCCAGGCCTGCAAATGAGTGGGCATGTGTGGAGGGTGTGAAAGCAGGTAAGAGCTCACATGGGCAGAGAGGCAGCTGCCCACTAAGTAGTGTTGGGGTGCTTTGGCAATGGGAGGGGTCAGGGCTAAGGTGAAGTGCATTTCCTGGGCTTTACATGCAAGGAATTTGGTTTCAAGCTCCTTTTCCTCCTCTCCTCCTTCTCCCTACTCTCCCTCCTCTAAACTTTCTCTATGTATACATGAGGATGACATCCCCTTTGTTATCTTTATATATGAGTGTAACCTGATTTTGTTAAATTCCTTCCGTTTTTCTTCCCTTTCCTTCCTTCCTCCCTCCTCTTGTTCTCTTCCTTCTCCTCCCCTGTCTTCCCTGTATCTTTATGGTGTCCGGTCACCTCCTCAAACCCCTTTTCTCCCTTATTTTGCTCCAGTTTCTACATATAAGAGCAACCATAGACCCTCAATTTTTGAGTCTGGCTCATTTAACCTAGCACAATATTTTCCATTCCACCCACCAGCCAATGCCATGATTTCATTCTTCATTTACCTCTAGGTTTTTAAAAATCAGTGCTGTGAATTAGTAAAGAATGTCTCATATTTTATACTAAAGATTCATAGTTTCCTTTGTTGAATAAGATTTGTCAGCCTTCTCTCATGATCATTATGAGATGGTCCTTTTTCTGTTCATTCACTTTCATTTACCATTAGAAATCCAATAGACTTATTTACATTAACTACAGCAGTTTAATTCTCACAGTTTGGGGCCTGCAAAGTCCAAGATCAAGGTTCCTATTGAACTAGTTGATATAGCATAAGTTTTTTGGACTAGAGGTTTTTCAAAACTAAGCTTCCACCAGGGTCTGTGGCACAGGCCTTTAATGCCAGCAGTTTGGGAGGCTCTGGCAAGAGGATTGCAAGTTCAAAGCATCCTCAGCAGCAATGGCAATGCACTGAGCAACTCAGTCAAACTCTGACTCTAAATAAAGTATAAAATAGTGCTGGGGATGTGGCTCAGTGCTCGAGTGTCCCTGAGTTCAATCCCCCATACCCAGAAAATAAAAAATAAAATAAGCTTCCCTGAAAAAAATTGGATTACATGTAATCAAGCTTTCCTTTTTTATAATTCCTGTTCATTTTTTCCTTACCAATTAAAAATCATGATCAT
Organism: Marmota monax; assembly: GCF_021218885.2. NCBI lineage: Eukaryota > Metazoa > Chordata > Mammalia > Rodentia > Sciuridae > Marmota > Marmota monax. The sequence goes on from NW_026693859.1 coordinate 39,254, forward strand.
AAGCCCCATAACTATTGTCAATACAAGTATTACTTTGGTATAACCTTATATATTTCAGTGTAAGATATATATTTAGCTTCAGTAATTAGTCATAAACCTGTGGTTTTTTATATCTTCCAGACATCACTCCTAAATGGGTCATCAAGAAACTTCCATCGAAAACGAACAGCAGTACGGGAGAAATAGTCCACATGGTGACATTGCAAACATGTGATGACCTTGCCATTGAAGGATCATGCTTCGATGACACCCGGAAGAGTACATGGGACTTATGTTGTTGGAGCAATGTAGGAAGACATCACACAGGATTTTCTATGACTCAAGAGGAAAGTCCCCCTGGTTGCAGAGGTGAACGTGGAGGCAGGGATGCAGGGAAGGTGCTCATCAACAGTTGGCTTGGATTCAGCTTTCAGTCACATCTGCCTGAACCACAGTCCTTTCAAGATGAAGGGAACCTTCATAAATGGATCGATAGTGAGCAGGCTCTCGACAATGGTTCCTTGCTTCCAGCCCACCAAAGAATTCCTTCTAGTGTCAAAGCAAACATTTCTCATAAATATGAACATGATTTTATAGATTCTTGTTTGTTTATACAAGAACCAAAAACAGACATTCCTCCAGCAGCTCACAAATTTAATGAGTTTGGAAAATCCTTTAATCAAGAGTCACAATGTACTATACATCAGATACTCCGTACTAGAGAGAAGCAATTTATGTGTGATATATGTGGCAAGGTCTTCACTCAAAAATCAAAACTTACCCGTCATCATAGAATTCATACTGGAGAGAAACCTTTCAAGTGTAATGAGTGTGGGAAGGTCTTCAATCACAGTTCACACCTTGCACAACATCGGAGAATCCACACTGGAGAGAAACCTTTCAGATGTGATGACTGTGGCAAAGTCTTCAGTCAGAAGTCCTACCTGGCAAACCACCGGAGAATTCACTCTGGGGAGAGACCTTACAAGTGTGATGCATGTGGCAAGGTCTTCAATCAGATTTCACACCTGGCAAGTCATCGTAGAATCCACACTGGAGAGAAACCTTACAAATGTGATGAATGTGGAAAGGTCTTCCACCAAATTTCACACCTTGCACAACATCGAACCATTCACACAGGAGAGAAACCTTTCAAATGTAATGAGTGTGGCAAGGTCTTCAGTCGCAACTCATACCTCGTTCACCATCTGATAATCCACACTGGGGAAAAACCGTACAAATGCAATGAGTGTGGCAAGGTCTTCAATCAAAAATCGATCCTTACAAGTCACCGAAGAATTCATACTGGAGAGAAACCATACAAATGTGATGAATGTGGGAAGGTCTTTAATCAAATTTCACACCTTGCAGAACATCGAAGAATTCACACTGGAGAGAAACCTTACAAATGCAATGAGTGTGGCAGTGTTTTCAGTCAGAAGTCATCCCTTGCAAATCATCAGAGAATCCACACAGGGGAGAAACCTTTTAAATGCAATGAGTGTGGCAAGGGCTTCAGCCGTAACTCATACCTAGCAGAACATCTGATAATCCATACTGGAGAGAAGCCGTGCAAATGCAATGAATGTGGCAAAGTCTTCAGTCAAATATCACATCTTACATGTCATCGCAGAATCCATACGGGAGAGAAACCTTACAAATGTAATGACTGTGGCAAGGTCTTCAGTCTGAATTCATCCCTAGCCCATCACCGCAGGATCCATACTGGGGAGAAACCTTACAAATGTAATGACTGTGGCAAGATGTTCACTCAAAATTGACATCTTGCATGTCATCGCAGAATTCATACTGGAGAGAAACCTTACAAATGCAATGACTGTGGCAAGGTCTTCAGTCAAAATTCACATCTTGCATGTCATCGCAGAATCCACACTGGGGAGAAACCTTACAAATGTAATGACTGTGGCAAGGTCTTCAGTGTGAACTCATCCCTAGCCCATCACCGCAGGATCCATAGTGTAGAGAAGCCTTAGTAATCAGTGTGTGCAGGGTCGGGGGTCACATTGTAATCCCGGCTATTTTGCAAAAATCAGGAGGATGGCACGTGCAAATTCTGCTTGGACATAATTGTGAGATGCTTACAAAATGAAATAAAGGGCTGGGGATGTAGATCAGTGGGAAAATGATGGTAGAGCATGTTTCAGTCCCTGGGTTCAATTCCCATACCCCCAAAGAGGAAAAGAAATGCAATGATGTGTTGGGGACTTCAGTCACATTGGCACATCACATGCCAAGCATTTATGGTGGAGAGAAACCCTATGAATATGATGAATGTGGCAAAGCCTGTAGGGTGCATCTGGCCTGGCCGATCATGTGATCCACACCAAGAGGGCATGTCAAGGTTTTCACTGACATTTCCTATCACTCAGATTGTCAAGATCTCATCCTAGGAAAAAAACCACAAATGAATTAAGCACAGTCTTTGTCAGAATACAAGTCATGTAATACCACTTTATTTCCTAGTGGAGAAATTATCTTCTATGTGTAATGACTATCTGAACCTTTAGGCCTCATTTAAAGCTTGGAAACTTTCAGTCAGTCTGTGATGGAGAGGAACCTCATCCATAATTTGCTATAAACAGTCCTTAATGTAAAAGTCTGTCATCAGGATTCCTGCTGGAAAAAAACTTCACAAATGTACCAAGGTGGCAAATCATTAGTATGCACTCAGCCCTCTGTACACATCAGGTAAGGCACAAAAGCATGACTTTGGCCAAGCCTGTCTTCAATGCTCATGTCCCAGTGGACATCAGTTGATCCACGCTGGAGAGAAACCATGGAAATGTCTGCAGGTGCCAAGCTCTTCTGGCACAGTTCACAGCTTGCACAACCTGGGAGAAGACGTCCTAGAGGTAGAGCTTGAATGCAGTGAGTGTGGCACCCCCTGCAGTATGAGTTCAAGCAGTGGTCAGAGTCCATACTAAAGAGCAACATCCGTCACAATCACAGCACATAGGACAGACTTCCATGCCTCAGAACCAGTGGGCATCAAAGAGACACCTTTGAGGAAGCTGTGACAAAACACCAGAGAACAAGGAGTGTTGAGAGCCACAGCCGAAGGGGCCCCAGCAAACTTCCAGCTGCCGGCTGATGATTGGCTCACAGCGGCCCCAGCAACATCTAGCTGATTGGCTCCTCTGCAGTGATGCTCATTGGGCTGTTTCCCTGCCCTTTCAGACCACGGAGCTGCTCATTGGGGGACTTTTTTGGCTCCGCCCACATGACCCAGCCAATCGGCCTCAAGAGCAGGAGGATTGTGGGAGGTGGGGAGAAGCTTGTGTGGGAGAGAGAGGCTTGTGGAAAGCCGGTGGTGGCAGTTGAGGCTCTGAGGATTTTTCCTGAGAGGCTGTTTTGTTTGGCGTGTGTGGTTCTAAAAATAAAGTTAGTTTCTTTTGACAAGTGGCTCCTGATTGTGCCCAGCCAGACTGCGGCAAAGGAGGAATGATTTAATTTGTGCCCAAATTAATCATGTGCCCCAGAGAGCAACCATCCAAGTGTAAGGAATGTACTGTTTCTTTTTCAAACATTTGCGATTTTCTTGTCCTGAGAGGATTTATTCTGGCAAAATCAGACAGACATGATGTACGTGTCGTTTTCACTGTGCACAGGACACCCAATGTTCTCCCCTTCATTTGTTCCCATGCAGAAATACCTCATGTTTTTCTTTGTAAAGTGATTGTTCATGTTCACATATATTTTCTTTCTACACTTATTAGAAGCACAATCCCTTGGAGAAATGCTGTGTTCCCATCTCTGTAGTCTGACTAGGATACTTACTGTGTATAATGAAAGTACAAAATGTAGTTCAGACTGACATTCTGCCCTCACTGTTATGGAACATGCACTGTATTATTTCTTCTGTGCTAATGAGGAAAGGAACATGATTGTTGGTAATAATAAAAAAGAGACTAAATTTTATTACATGAGATTTATGATACATTTTTTAACAAAACTGCATGGAATTCACTTTAATTTACATAAATATGAAAATTGAAATACAGCAAGAATATGAAACATAAGAAAATTCAGGGAATAAGGATAAAAATATCTTTTTATTCTTAAAGTGCTTGTGAAAGACATACACTGAAAAGGTCAACGTTCATGAGTTTCCACTTCAGAATGAACACCCAGGGTGGAGTTTCTCTTGTTTGTGAAGTGGAAACTCATGTATTTGCCCCTAACATTTTTGCTAGTTTGCACTTGTGACCAGTCCCAACTCAGGGCTGAACCCCACCCAGTTGGGCTGGTTTGTCAGGAATGGCGAAGCCAAACACTGAAGTGTTTGCAGAGTTCACAGCATAAGGAGGCCTTCCAGGGAAGCAGGGTGGACTTGCTACACTTGTCCAGAAGTGGCTGCCTCCTCTTATGGGGGTCCTGTATGGTGCTGGAGTGAGGGAACCTGGTCATCTTTAGAACTCCCAGCTGCTGCCCGAAGAAGGGAACACTTAGGGTTTATCAGCATCTTGCCCAGATGGCATCATAGAAAGGGAGTAGTGAGACTTGAAAGGTGTCAACAATAAACATCAAAATGGGTCAGACTCCAGCACAACCCTGAGTGTTTACTCCTGATTCTCTGGGCTCTTGGTTGGCATAGAGGAACTTACAATTTTTGTCATGTCAAATTTGCATTTCCTGATGCACCTGTAGGTCCCATTCTACAGTATGATTGTTGAAAATGTTTTTGAAATACTGTTTAGACAGGTCACCTAACGTTTGTATGGTAGTTCCATGAAAACTATTGTTTTAAATGTTTGGTAGAGAATAGATATGGTTAAACAATTTTGCCAGGTCATTCATTGTGTTTGTTGCTGTGACAAAACACCTGAGAACAAGGAGGAAAGATTTGTTTTGACTCACGGTTTCAGACTCATGGGTTCCAACCCCTGATGGGCTGCCACCTGCTTTGGGCCATGTACTCATCATGATGGAAGGGCATGGGCTGGGCCTTCCCCTCTGGCACATGTTCAACCCTGGCTGCCTTTAGAGTGCTGAGGTACTTTGCAATAAATATGTCCACTAAGTGGCATCGTACTGATGGAGTGAGGCTGGTGCCCATCCTTAATAATACTTAAGGTTGATGTTGATTTTCTTCTGTGCAGCATTGAGTACCAGCTCTGTGTCCTCCATCCTGAGGGCTGAGATCAGCCTGAGATCCAGGAGAGGTGAGGGGGGCTGCTCTGACGTTCAGATTGGTCAGGGCCAGATTGTGTCCTGAAGGGAGCCCAGTGCTGCCCAGCTCCCCACTGCTGCAGCCTGTGTGTGCTTCACCAGCAGGGAGACCAGGCCCAAAGAGAGGAGTCACAGAAGTCTCCTGTGCACCTTTCTGCAGGACTGTACTATGCCTGGGTGTCCCTGGTGCAGTGGACAGCTGGGGACCATCTTCCCACATGCTGAGGTCCTCCCTGTGTGTGTGGCTGTGGCATAGGAAGGGTGTGATGATTCTGAGCCTTAAACAGTATGTTTCCTCCTTCCAGGATTGACTTGTAAAGACTCGTGTTACCCGAGGAAACAGCCCTGAAGAGGAGGAGGAAAGAAAAGGAGTCAGGGATGGCTGTCACTGAGGTACAGTGATGCTGTCAGGTGGTCCTGAGTCCCTTGTGCAGTGCTGGGTTGGGAGTTGCTGGCCTCAGGTGACTCTGCACTCCCCTGGGCCTCCCTCAGCCCCTCTCCTCTACACTTAGATTCCATCCCACTGTGACCTGGTGGCAGGGAACCCATGAGGAGGCACCACTGGGCATGGTCCTGGGAGTCCCTTTGTCATTTTTGTTAACCTTTTAAAAAAGTAAACCTGCTGCTTGGTGGGGTTCCTGTCCTCTCTACCAGCTCCCTCTGCTAGAGTGCTCAGTGTTTCCTTCCCTTTGCTTTAGTTGGCTCATTTCCTCTTGAGATGCGTAGTCAGCTGTCCTGGGTTTCCTTAACCTTGTTGTAAAGTCTAATTACACTAACATTCTCCTATTTTCTTTTTTTTTCTTCACTACATTTCCTGAGTTTTGGTGTGTTTGTTTTTGTTTTGCTTTTGTTTCAGATGTTTTCTGAATCCTTTTCCCATTGTTACATTGGTTGGTTAAGAATGAGGTGTTTCATTTCTCCATATTTGGGGGTGTTAATTTTTCTTCTGCACTCAGCTTCTGTATTTATTTCATTGTGCAAAGGAAGAAAATTGGGGTCCTTTCAAGCTTCTGAAACTGAATTTGAAGATGTGTGTGACCTAATTATGGACCCTCCTGTAGATAGATGTTCCTTGTGGATTTTAAGAGATGCGTTTCCTACTGCCCTAGGATACAATGTTCTGGTTTGGTGTGGGAGGTCCACCTGGTGTGCAGTAATATTAAAGATCTGCTTCTGGATCTCCTGTCTATTAATGTGTGTCCTCTTAATTGGAATGTTTTGGGCCATCTGAATTTCAAATAGGCCCAGAGACCAGCCTGAGGTGGTCAGTGCTTAAAGTGAAGGCTCTCAAGTACATTGGCTTCTCCATGTACCTGAGCAGAATTTTGTAACTCCTTGCAAATATTAATTTTCTTATGTACATGACTGGAAAAAAGAGCACCAAAAACTTCACAATCCTAAAAGATTTCGTATACTGTTCTAGTGTTCGTCATGACACAACCACAGACGCACTGCAGGCAGCATTGCTAACCTTCCCTGATGTCGTGTGTGTGGGTGGGGGGTGTGGGGGGGGGCTCATGCTCTGGGCCAGCAGCTCCCTGGTGCTCATCCTGCACAGGCAGCAGCAGAGAATACAGCACCTTCATAAGTCCAGCTCCCCAGGTTGTCCCCTGGGTCCTGAGTCCCCCAAACCATCCTCCTTCCTGTGAGCACCTTTGTCTTTTTTTTTTTATACACTTTCCTGCATCTTTCAGTTTTGCATTTATTATCCCAACTGGTTCCTGGTGAACACAGCTGCAGTAGTCTGGGTGTTTCCCAGCTGTCAGTCCCATTCTGCTCGCGAGACTCCAGTACATTCACACTCTCCCTTATGTGGATAAGAAATGAAAAAACCCCTATTTTATGAGGAACATGTAAATTCTAAGGTTTTGCAAAGTTCTGAGTTCTTTAGTCATTCTTACAATATTGTAAGCACAGTTGTAAGCAATCATATTGTATGCAAATGGTGTTTTATATACATGCTCTTTTGTATATTATGAATGTGTCTGTGTGTGTGTTTGTGTACATGAGCATGGATGCGTGCATATCTCCTCAATTATGCTAGTATTTACCAAGAAACACTTCTGTGAAATTGTATGTAAGAAACGCAAATTTCAGCTTTAATAACACCAATTAAATACTGGGCTTGGTGGTGCATGCCTATAATCCCAGTTGCTTGGGAGGCTGAGGCAGGAGGATTGCAAGTTCAAAGCAAGCCTCATCAAAAAGTGAGGCACTAAGCGACTCAGTGAGACCCTGTCTCTGAATAAAATATAAAATAGGGCTGGGGATATGTCTCAGTGGACAAGTGCCCCTGAATTCAATCCCCAGTAATTAATAAATAAATAAATAAATAAATGTATTTCAAACTGATTTCACATAAAATCTTTTTATATTTTCTTGCTATTCTGATTGATTAGCATTTATAATAAGTGTAACATAGTTTTTTAGTCATTTACTTTCATATTTGTGTCTTAGCTGTGTCTGTCGAAAGAATTATCTTAGTGAATATAGTCCAACAATAATATTTGCCTATAGCAGATGAAATTAGTCCTTTATGTTTAACAGTGTACAGGGCTTAAGGCAAGCAATAGGTACTGTGTTGAGTTTTCTACATTAATTTGTACTGTTAATCCACAATATACATTTTATCTTTTAAAAAAATGAATCAGAATGTAAAATTAACACATTTACTGTCCACCTTGGCAATATAGGATATTAGGTACTATTTTTCTTTTCTTGTTGCAACTGATTTTTAAGTTACTGATATGCATCTTAAGAGCAATGTTATGTACAACTCAGACACGCATCATACAATGAAATTTTACAAACAACACACACCTCTGCAATCAACTTCTGCACCAAAACCTATACTGTCAGTCTTAAAGACTCCTCCTCTTGCCTCTGCCAAGAGGGATCAGTATGTGACATCTAACAGCATGGATCACTTTTACCTCTTTTGTGCTTTATATAAATGAAGTAGTTCAGCATGAATTCTCATACGTTTGACTTTGAAAATTCCAAATGCTTTAAAATTTGTTTTTACCTATTGGTAATAGAATTCCACTTCAGGAATATCAAATAACGCATTTATGCATTCCTTTCTTGATACACACGTGCAATTGTGTGGATATGACACAAGTTTTTTCCCTAAAATTTCATGTATTGGAAGCTTTGTTCCCAGTATGATGACATTGGGTGTTGGAACCTTTGGAGTGGAGGCAAGGAAAAGATGGTTGGGTTTATCCTTGGAAGGGTAAATGCTGATCTCCTGGAGTATAGTAGTTCTCATGAGAATGGGCGGTCCTACATTGAGTGCAGGTGTCTCCTCTTTGTCTCGCTCTGTCCTGCCCTGTGGTCTCTTCTGCATGTGCTCCCACCATTGTGGTTCCATCTGCTGTGAGGCCCTCACCAGAGCTGAGCAGATGCTGGTGCTGTGTTCTTGAATCTGAAGAAGTGTGAGCTAAATAAATTTCAGTATCAAGTACCCAGCCTTAGGTATTCGATGATGGCAGCAAAATCACTCTAGTCCAACATGTGCACTTTAGTTTGGAGCATCATGATGGGCACTGGCAACAAATTTTGATGATAATTGTCAGAAGTTCTGCTGGTATGTGTGGAGTGGTACCCTTATTGGTCATAGGTTTACGCCTCCTTGGCCTTAGAATATTTTGCCAAAGAGTTTACCAAATGATTCCATGAATTTCAACCAAGAAGATACTCCTATTTTCATGAATATCATTTATATATCCCTCTTTAGAGTCAATAATTTGTTCTATTAAACATAGTTTCTTATTATATGACCTGTGTTCATCTCTTGTCATATGTATTGTAAAACCTCTGGGAAAATATTTTCAGTTTTTGTCATATGAGATTCTGTTTGAGGAGATAGATATGCTTAATCTGATGCAAAGACTGACAAATGTGCACATTGTATTTGAATATCTTTGGAACCTAAAAATGTGTAAAATTTTAAGTATTAGTTAAAACAATGTAAATTTAATATTTATTTTTCATTTTTAGGTGAACACACAATCTTTCTTTCATTTTTTTTAGGTGGTGCTGAGGACCGAACCCAGTGGCTCATGTGTGCTGGGCAAGCATGCTACCACTGAGCCACAACCCCAGCCTAAAGCACCCATTTCTTTTTCACACTTTTGTTGAGGGCTCTCATACTCCAATGCCAATAATAAGTGAAAAACCCTTCTCATACTCCATAGTTTTTAAAAGTGTAGATTATAACTGTTCTTGACATGGGGGAATATGTGTATCTCTGAGAGATGAGGGATCAGTTAGTTTGTTTCTTTCTAGTAACCATTTTATTCTATATCTTATATTGTCCGCTTTGACATACACAGTGAAATTCATTGTTTTAAAAAGTATGTTAGACCACTCCCACTTCTTGCATCACAGATGGAGTCAATGAGCTTGTCCTCGCGCCCTATCTGAGACTGGAATCAAGTCTGACATTCAAAACAAGCAGAACATTGGAAGTTCACTCTCTGCGTGGAGTAACAAGTTGGAGGGACATGAATTCAGTAGAGAGCTGGAAACCCTACTGAATATTGAAAGCCCACAGCCATCTTCACCTGGCCAGCTTCCAATGGTTGGGCAGCCAGACTTGCCTTCCAAACAGAACAGAAGCTGACCAGATGAAAATTTACAGATACTGATGTTCAGCCATGCAGATGTTTTTAACCTCCAATGTTAAAGAGATGGAATCCAGTGGTGACCCATGTTCTCCCCTGAGATCTCTGTATGGAAGAGGCTACTCTCTGAATACTGATAAGCTGACCTTCAAACCCTGCCTTCCAGCTTTCCAGCCTACAAGTGTTCTCTAACGACAGTGATAAACATCACTCTTTCACATTTAGCATCAGTCCAGGCCTATCAAGAAAACTCTCAGACAGAGTAAGAAAAGCAGATGAGAAGTTCCATTACTATTCTGCATCAACATCACCGGGCTCTTGAGTCAGAGGTCCACAGCTTCAGACTCCAGAATATTGTCCTCAGAACACATGCTGGACCTTGGGGCCCCAGCAGAGCCATGAATTAATAATATTGTGAAAGGATTCTTCTCCTCTGGTTTGGTCCATGTGACCAGAAGAATACTGCAGAAGTAAGAGGTGCATACGGAAGGAAACTGAGGTGTCTTGTTAACAGCATGTTCAACATGCCAGCCCTGTGAGCAAGCCACTTTGGGAAATGATCCGCCCACCCCAGATGAGGACACTAAGGGTCAGAAACGTTGAAATCACTCACCAGAGTTCCACAGCCTACAGCACGTGGGTCCCTACCTGCTCAATCCGAAGCCACCGCCCTTGTGCAGCTGGGCTCCATCCGCTCAGGCTTTTTCAGCAGTTGGTGCATCACCTCCAGGGACCTGAGAAGGTGGGAGTTTAACTTCACCTCTAATCATCCGAAACACCAGGATGACTCACATACCCAGTTGTCTTTAGACGACTATCCAGTGTTTCCGGGAGGAAACAAGGCCTCCGGTCCATCTCCTTCCCTTTTAGTAGAAGAGAACTTGTATGCAAAGGACTTGTCAACGAAAGCTATCTGCAGTGAACTTCAAATTTTTCTAATTTCCCTTATTTTGTTTCTTCTTGCTCTTATTTCCTTGTGTGTTCCTAAGAGCTGCTCTCGTTTCTACCCATTTCTAGCTGGTCCTCCTGTGGTCCCTTTGTGAACTCCCTGTTAAAATTTTAATAAATGCCTTTTCTGATTAAAAAAAAGTATTTTAGTAGATATTTTTCCTAAAAAAGACAATGCAGGAGAAAGATACATTAATTGGTCTCATACTGTCTAATAATCACGCAAGTGCACAAAAATACAAGGAGATATTACCTCACAAGTGTTGGGATGGTTAATATGAGAAAACAGTGTTGGCAGGAATGTGGGGCAAGTCAACCTTGGGCAGATTATGTGGGAGATCAGGTAACCTGCACCCCACCATGGAAAAGTGCAGGAGGACGCCTCTGAAAATGTAGAGTAAAACTCACCTGTGGGCAGCAATGCCACTCCCTGCTGCGCATCTAAAGGAAAGTATTCATAGTCAACAAGACGTCTGCACCTCCAGGTTCACTGCAGCACTGTTCACGACAGGCAATCAGCACTAATGTGAGATGTGGTGTCCACCAGAGTGTGCAGGTGTGCAGGTGAGGTGCTGTGTCCATCAACACTCAGGGGAAAGGTACTGAGCCTTCTACCAGGGAAATCCTGCCACTGTGCTGACATAAATGAGCCTGGAGGCAGTAAGTGAGGTGGCATTAATTAAACACAAGCACTCTACGATCTCAGGTGGAATCTACAGTAGTCACCTTCACAGAAACAGAGTGGAATGAGAGTTGTAAAGTGGTGGTTAGTGAGGGACATTGCGGGGATGGTCAAAGTGCACCAAATTCCATTACAACATGAATGTACCCTGGGGATCTACTGAACAGTGTGGAGACCATAGTTAGTAAGACAGTGTTGCGCAGTTGGAATCTGCAGAGCTCTTAAATGTCCTTACCCGCCCCCACCCACACACCAGGTAACTGTGAAGTGATAGTGTTAGAAATATTGGGATGCAACAAGAAATCAGTCATCTGCTCAAAAGTTAATTGACAAGGCAAATGTTACTTCTACAGAAGGGTGTGCTACTCCCGCCCAAATCTGGCAAGCTAGCGCACTGGGCAGGAAGTGTGCCCACGTTTTTATCCCAGATGCAGCACTGCCCCTAGCTTGGATGGGAGGAGCTCAGGTTACAATGTACAGGATTGACTAATTTAAAATTGGCGAGTGGATGGGGCAGGACTATAGTTAACAATGGGTCACCGACTACACCATAGGCATTATAATTGGAAGACTGAGAACAAAGGGGGTTTGATGGGGGGCTCAACATGTCAACATTTAACCACATGATTTTGTGACTTGAAAATGGCTCTACCTTACTTCACAATATAAAATTTAGTTTTTAGATTACAGCAAGAAAACACATTTTTGTTACATATGAGGAAACTCAGACAACAGGTTTAACTGTCACAGAAAAGAGAACGTGAATCTTAACCGGTCCCATCGTCCTCCATCTCTCTCCTGGGTGCACACCTCTCCACATTATTTCTTTCCCATGTGCCTGGTCCGAAATCAAGGACTTACCCTGGTTTTTTTTTGGTGTCTTTTCATGTGCTTTATAGTGTAAGTACACCACATGGTTGTCAAAACTGTACCTCTTCACTCATCCTGAAGTCGTAAGTCACAGGTTTTAACCTTTTTTTCCTGATGTTTCTACTGTTCTTGGTTGTCCCGGCCTCTGTTCCTCTCTCAACCCACTTCTTTCCCCAGCTTCTTCATTGCCCTGTGCCTAATTTCCCACCCCTGAGATGCATTCTCTCTCCCCAGACTCACCCTCTAGGCCCATTTGGACAACTACTTTTCCAGGACATCATTCTCCATGCATATTAACAAGCCTCCCACTACCTGTAGATATTAATGCCTTAAAGACATGAAATCTATGAATTTTTCCAGCCAGTGGCCTTCACCTTTATCATTGCTCTCTGCTCATCCCCAGGAGCCCCTTCATTCCCTTGTAATCATACACCCCATGTCTCTATTAACTGGCAGGCACCATGTCCCTAACGTCCCTTAGCTCTTTGCCCCCTGTATGCCCAATCCATACCTCTTTCTGGACATTCGATGAGCTTTTGCCGTTTCCCCTTCTACCTGCTCTGTTTCCCCCCTCAGTATTTCCTTAGCATCCCATGATCTTCACCACCATCTTGTCCCTGTGTCCCCCGGTTCTCTGTGACCTCTTGCTTACCACTTCTGTATCACACACGTGCAGTGTCACTGCCCCAAACCTTCTACTTTCCTGCCACAGGACTTGACCTGAATGGTAAGCCTCACAGCATTTATTAAGATGATTCACTGTAACAATTGTCCTTGCAGGGTTGGAGGGATTACAAAAAATAGGAAGGACTTCTTTTCTGTGGTCACCCCTTAAGGCTGCTGAGATGATGTTAGTGGCCCCCTGGCAGATCTGATACTTAAAGAAATGGTAGGTCTGGCCTGTTGAAGCATCTGATCCTGCTGCTGTCTTGGTGAAGGAACATTCTGTGTTAACAAATATTGTTGTGTTTCTCCCTTCAGTCACTGATGACATCAGTATGGGTATACTTATCCACAAAATTTCGGTATTAGTTGGCAATAAATTGTGCAAATGAGGGAAGTTAACTGACTTGCATTAGGCAGATGAGTACAATGACTTCCAAGGTGATCTATCAGCGTCATGTTCTTCCCTTGCTGTGTGTGTTTTAAAATCTTTAACGGGTATTTTATCAAATGCTATGCACCTAGTAATAGTCTAAATGATGGTGCCACTCAGTGAAGAAATGAATAAAACTTAACTATATTTGGAGTAGAAAACGTCACACGGAAGTGAGGAATGCAACGGATAGGTATAGCTTACTGCCAGTCCCTCCCATGACAGACCTCAGGATTCCCTGCCATCTCCATGTGACCTCCTATCTGCCCTCAGAGATCAGGGATAAGTAAGAGCCTCCTCAATACTCCAGGATTCCCTGGGGAGGAAGTTTTCCACAGTGTCCTCAGCTCCCCTAGCTGGCTGCTACAGGCACAGAGAAAATTGCGGGTCCCAGGACAGGTGAGGTCACAGTCACAGACCCATATCTCAGGAGCTGGCCGCCTCCCTGCAGCACAGGTCCCGGTCACAGAGGCCTCTGCACTGAAAGCACCATCTGGATAAATAGAATGAGCCTGATGAGTAATACAATGTTTTTCTGAGGGGCAAAATATGTGGGAAAAATCAATTTCTGTTTAAAAAGTTTTTGTGGATGCATTATAGTCACACAAAATAGTGGTTCATTTTGACACCATCATAACTGCATGGAATATCCCCAGTACACCCTCTTTTCCTACCTTCCTTTTCCCTGTTGCTTTATCTACTCTAATGGTCTTTATCCTATCTATTTTTTGGTGCTTTATATATAAAGGTGAAATTCACTGTGGTATGCTCATATGTGTACAGAGCATAATCTGCTCAATTATATTCAGCAGTTCTTCCCTTTTCCTGTCCTTCCCCACCCAGTGCCCTTCCTCCACTCTAAAGTTCTCCATTCTCTTTTCGTGGAAACCTCCCTTTTTGCCCTTATATTACTCTAGCTTCTACATAAGGGAGAAAAAATTCCAGTCTGGCTTATTTCACTTAGCCTGATGTTTTCCAGTTCTGTGCAATTGCAAACAGATTCTATGACTTCATTCTTCTTTATGGCTGAGTAAAACTGCATTGTGTGTGCCCATTGGTGTATATACAGTATTTTCTAGATATATTGTATTTGTGTGTGTGTGTGTGTGTGTGTGTGTATATATATATATATATAAAATAAATGTATACACAATACATATTCACATTTTCTTTATCCATTCATCTTTTGATGGGCACTCGATCTGGTTCCATAACTTGGCTATTGTGAATTTCATTGCTATAAGGATCGATAGGAAAGAATCATTATGGTGTGCTGATTTTAGTTCTTTTGTATAGTCACTGAGGAGTGGAATTGGTGGGTCATATTATTGTTCCCTTCGTAGTCTTCCAAGGAATCTTCAAAACTGATTTCTAAAGTGGTCATTCCAACTTGTAGTCCCATGAAAAATACACACATACCTTTTTCTAACACCTTTGTCTGCATTTATCATTAATTGCAATCTTATTGATTGCCATCCTAACTGGGAGTGAGGATAAGTCTTCAATGTAGTTTTTACATTTTCTTGTTTCTTCTTTTGAGAAATGTCTATTTGGTTCTTGTGCACATTTATTGTTTGGGTTATTCATTCTTTATCTTTTTGGTGTGAAGCTTTTTGAGTTTTTAATACACTATGGATATTAATCTCTTCTGTTGGAGAGGCACTGACAAATATTTTTTTCCAGTCCATATGAGTGTTCTTCAGTAGGTTGAGAAAGTAGTTCTTAAAGATAGTAAAATTGCTATTATATTCTATAGGGGCTACAAAGGGGAGAAGAGAAAAAAATGGAAAAGAAGAAAAGATAAAATAACACAAACTAAGGTAAAAAAGGTGAATCAATGTGAGGTTATTTGAGGCAGGAGTAGGTAATACAAGAAGCAAACATGAAATTAAGAGGAGCAAGTATAAATATACATTAGGAAAGCAAAGATATAATGCTTCTAGTTAATGCTTTAAAACAGGAAATACTATCAATTGAGGTGAAGGCTGCAATGCCAAATAAACAGAACATGCCCATTCAATATGAAATGCAATATCAGTAAGATAAAAATTGACATTAGAAGTATTTATGATATTCCATGCCAAAGTGGGGAGTGTTCTTGGATCTTCCTGATTTGGACTCTATCAGGGTTTGGAATGTTTTAAAGATGCCGAGTACTCCTTGTCTTTGCCTCTATTTTTTCCCTGGTGTGGAGGTAGTGATCAGACCAGCTCACCTCAGATACAACTCTAGGAGGCTCCTCTAATCTTTCATGTGTTGAGGTACTTACTAGCTTTCTGATGGGTCAGAGTAGACCGTCCTGAATTGTCAGATTTTGTCAGTTACCCCCATTAGGGATAAGTAAGAGCCTCCTCAATACTCCAGGATTCCCTGGGGAGGAAGTTTTCCACAGTTTTGTGAATCCTCCTGAAGAAAATCTCTTTGACCAGCCCTCTCAGATCCAATATGGGTTCCACCTTATGTACTCTGGAGCATGCAGGGTGCAGTGGTGTAAGGTGGAGGTACTATAGTCAGGATGACATGGCTGTATGGCCCATGTGAGGGTCTCAGGTTGGTGGGGTTTTATCTGGCCACACTGGGAAGTGGTTGGTGTCAGTGGGATACTCCTCTATAAATCCCTTTTTGGGGTGTACTGCCCTTATCTATTCAAGGAGGTTCTCTGCTGGTTGCATGGGGTTCTCCTAGGGGAAATGCCATTTGTGGTTCAGTGCATCTGAATGAGAATTAGCTCACAACTCTGGGACACCCGGCAGGGCCTCTCCTGCAGGTCCTGGGGCAAGTAAGCTGCATTGTTCTCAGAAAAAAAATCAGACTGAGAAAAAGCATCTAAGAAGAATGTCTAATGAGATAAGAAAAAAAGGAAGAACATAATGTCTTAATTTACCTTCAAATTCAAAAGATTTGTGTAACTGAATGTGAATTAATTTTAAAATAATGATATACAGATATTATAGAACTTACTTTATGAATATTGCCCCAGGATGGCCACCATTTCCCTGCATTCTTCCTGGATATAATCAGTCCCTAAGATCACACTCCTCTTCTCCAATAAAAAGCCCAGTCCCTACAGTCTTGGCTGCCCTACTTCAGGCAGTTTGTAGAGTGTTCCTTACCCCATTCCACTATGGACAATATGGACAAGGGGGCACAGACCGCCACAGACAGGATGACTGACATCCTAATTCTACATCCTGCTCAGCCCCTTTGAAATACTCTTTGATGCAGATAATATTGACTTTTAACAAGGAGTGTTCTCCACCTCCAGGAGCAAGGACAGCAATGATCCTCATTTCATGAAGGCCTTTGCTCCTAAGGGTTCCTTTCTGGACACAGCCATGAGGCCTGTAAGGAAGGCAGAGAACCCAAGACAAGCAGGGTACTTTCCAAGAAATATTAAAGAATGAGACACTTTACAACCTGAAGATAACTGGATCTTTTCAAAAATCCCTGTACCTTTGACATGTCATGAGTTTTAACATATTCTGACTTGTAATTCTTCCACAGTATGCAAGACCAGAAGCTAATCTTGGACAATCAGAGACTAATTTATTTTTCCTATAAATTCTCTGACATGGGGTATTGTGTGAGAATTGGTGAAATAATGCATTATACCAGTACAACTAGTGAATCCCAAGGATACTCCCTTGATGAAGAAACTATCCAGGGTCACAATGCCTGTCTCATTTCTCCCCAGAATAAATCCTCTCAGGACAACAAAAATCACAAATGTTTGACAATGAAATAGCACTTTCCTTACACTTGGATGGTTGGTTGTTCTCTGGGGCATGTACTCTGTTCCAGGTTTTAAGGCTTGTATTTAAGCCCCATCATGA
>NW_026693860.1:0-36975 GCF_021218885.2 Marmota monax
AAATAACTTTTGCACAGTTTCCACTGGTTTTGAGGCATGGAAGTCTGTCCTGTGTTGTGATTGTGATGGATGTTGCTCTTTAGTATGGACTCTGACCACTGCTTGAACTCATAATGCAGGGGGTGCCACACTCACTGGATTCAAGCTTTACCTCTAGGACGTCTTCTCCCAGGTTGTGCAAGCTGTGAACTGTGCCAGAAGAGCTTGGCACCTGCAGACATTTCCATGGTTCCTCTCCAGTGTGGATCAACTGATGTCTACTGAAACATGAGCACTGAAGACAGGCTTGGTCAAAGTGATGCTTTTGTGCCTTACCTGTTGTGTACAGAGGACTGAGTGCATAATAAAGATTTGCAACCAAGGTACATTTATGAGTTTCTGTTCCAGCAGGAATCCTGATAAGAGGCTTTTACCATAGGGCCTGTTTACATCCAATGAATGTGTGAAGTTCCTCTCTATCACAGACTAACTAAGTTACTAAGCCTTAAATGAGGCCTGGATCACTCTGTATAGTCATGACACACGGGAGATAATTTCTCCACTAGGAAATCTCAGTGGTCTTGCACGGTTTGAATGCTGACTGAGACTTTGTCTAATTCATTTGTGGTTTTATTCTAGGATGAGAAATTGACAATGTGCATGATAGGAAATGTCAGTGAACACTTTGCCTAGCCCTCTTGGTGTGGATCACATGATCGGCCAGGCCAGATGCACCTTATAGGGTTTGCGACCCTCATCACATTCGTTGGGTTTCTCTCCACCATAAATGCTTGATATGTGAGATGTCAATGTTACTGAAGACCTCAACACATTTGTTGCATTACTATTTTCCTCTTCTGGGGTTTAGGGATTGAACCCAGGGACTCAAAACGTGTTAGGCGGTCATTCTAACACTTAGCTACATCACAGCCCTTTATTTCATATTTAGAGAGTCTCACCATTATGTCCAGACTGGATTTGCACTTGCCACCCTTCTGCCTTTTTCTGAAGTAGGTGAGACCCACCACCCTGCGCACCTTGATTACACGACTATGGCTTCTCTACACTATGGATCCTGCGGTGATGGGCTAGGGATGAGTTCAGACTGAAGACCTTGCCACAGTCATTACATTGATAAGGTTTTTCCCCAGTGTGGATTCTGCGATGACATGCTAGGTATGAATTTTGACTGAATACTTTGCCACAGTCATTACACTTATAAGGTTTCTCTCCCGTATGGATTCTGCGATGACATGCAAGATGTGAACTGCGACCAAACACTTTGCCACATTCATTGCATTTGTAAGGCTTCTCCCCAGTATGCATTATCAGATGTTCTGCTAGGTATGAGTTGCGGCTGAAGCCCTTGCCACACTCATTGCATTTGAAAGGTTTCTCTCCTGTGTGGATTCTTTGATGATTTGCTAGGGAAGATTTGTGACTGAAAACACTGCCACACTCATTGCATTTGTAAGGTTTCTCTCCTGTATGAATTCTCCGATGTTGTGCAAGGTGTGAAATGTGACTGAAGACCTTGACACACTCATTGCATTTGTACGGTTTTTCCCCAGTGTGGATTATCAGATGTTGAACAAGGTAAGAATTGCGACTGAAGACCTTGCCACACTCATTACATTTGAAAGGTTTCTCTTCTGTGTGAATGGTTCGATGTTGTGCAAGGTGTGAAATTTGGTGGAAGACCTTTCCACATTCATCACATTTGTAAGGTTTCTCTCCAGTGTGGATTCTACGATGACTTGTCAGGTGTGAAATCTGATTGAAGACCTTGCCACATGCATCACACTTGTAAGGTCTCTCCCCAGAGTGAATTCTCCGGTGGTTTGCCAGGTAGGACTTCTGACTGAAGACTTTGCCACAGTCATCACATCTGAAAGGTTTCTCTCCAGTGTGGATTCTCTGATGTTGTGCAAGGTGTGAACTGTGATTGAAGACCTTCCCACACTCATTACACTTGAAAGGTTTCTCTCCAGTATGAATTCTATGATGACTTGTAAGATTCGATTTTTGAGTGAAGACCTTGCCACATATATCACACATAAATTGCTTCTCTCTAGTACGGAGTGTCTGATGTATAGTACATTGTGACTCTTGATTAAAGGATTTTCCAAACTCATTAAATTTGTGAGCTGCTGGAGGAATGTCTGTTTTTGGTTCTTGTATAAACAAACAAGAATCTATAAAATCATGTTCATATTTATGAGAAATGTTTGTTTTGATACTAGAAAGAATTCTTTGGTGGGCTGGAAGCAAGGAACCATTGTCGAGAGCCTGCTCACTATCGATCCATTTATGAAGGTTCCCTTCATCTTGAAAGGACTGTGGTTCAGGCAGATGTGACTGAAAGCTGAATCCAAGCCAACTGTTGATGAGCACCTTCCCTGCATCCCTGCCTCCACGTTCACCTCTGTAACCAGGGGGACTTTCCTCTGGAGTCACAGAAAATCCTGTGTGATGTCTTCCTACATTGCTCCAACAACATAAGTCCCATGTACTCTTCCGGGTTTCATCGAAGCATGATCCTTCAATGGCACGGCCATCACATGTTTGCAATGTCACCGTGTGGACTATTTCTCCTGTACAGCTGTGCCTTTTTGGTGAACATTCCTTGAAGAAACGTTCTGGAGTAATGTCTACAAGACAAAAGAAACCATAGGTTTATGACTAATTACTGAAGAAAAAAAATGTTATCTTACACGTAAATACATAATGTTATACCAAAGTAATACTTGTATTGACAACAGTTATGGGGATATTACATGACCATGATTTTATTGTTAAGAAAAAATATATGGAACTCGACTTTTACAGAAGGAAAGCTTTTTTACATGTAATTCATGCAATCAAAATGTCTTTAACAGGAAAACTTAGTTTAAATAAATTCTGACGAAAACACTCCTGCTATATCAACTAATTAAATAGGGACCTTGATCATAGATTTTGCAGGCCCCAAAATGTGAGAAATAAACTGCTGTGGTTGAAGTAAATAAGTCTATTGGATTTCTAATAGTAATTGGAAGTGAATTGACAGGAAAATGACCATCTCATCACGATCATGAGAGAAGGCTGACAAATCTTAGTCAACAAAAAGGAAACTGTGAATCTTTAGTATAAAATATGAGACATTCTTTACTAATTCACAGCACTGATTTTTAAAAACCTAGAGGTAAATGAAGAATGAAATCATGGCATTGGCTGGTGGGTGGAATGGAAAATATTGTGCTGGGTGAAATGAGCCAGACTCAAAAATTGAGGGTCAATGGTTGCTCTTATATGTAGAAACTAGAGCAAAATAAGGGAGAAAAGGGGTTTGAGGAGGTGACCGGACACCATAAAGATACAGGGAAGACAGGGGAGGAGAAGGAAGAGAACAAGAGGAGGGAGGAAGGAAGGAAAGGGAAGAAAAACGGAAGGAATTTAACAAAATCAGGTTACACTCATATATAAAGATAACAAAGGGGATGTCATCCTCATGTATACATAGAGAAAGTTTACAGGAGGGAGAGTAGGGAGAAGGAGCAGAGGAGGAAAAGGAGAAAGTGGAGCTTGAAACCAAATTCCTTGCATGTAAAGCCCAGGAAATGGACTTCACCTTAGCCCTGACCCCTCCCATTGCCAAAGCACCCCAACACTACTTAGTGGGCAGCTGCCTCTCTGCCCATGTGAGCTCTTACCTGCTTTCACACCCTCCACACATGCCCACTCATTTGCAGGCCTGGATACTTCCTCGGGGCCACTCAGAATCCAGAGCTCCCTCCCTTGCTCCAACCAGGAGAGAACACTCAGGTCTGAAGGACACGTTCCTGCTTGTAAAGAGAAAGGAAGCTGATGCACTGTGGCTTCTCCACAATCCAGCCCTATCTGCACGTGAGGAAGAGGACATTACAGAGGGATACAGAAAATATTTCACTATATCATGTAGGTATCTACCTCTCTTCCAAGAACCACTGAATCAAAAGCACATGGACAGAAAACAGGTAATGCGTATTTTAATTTTTAGGGTTTTGTTTTGTTTTGTACTAGGGATTGAACTCAAGGCCACTTGAGCACTGAGCCACATATCCCCAGCGATATTTTGTATTTCATTTAGAGACAGGGTCTCACTGAGATGCTTACTTAGCACCTCAGTTTTGCTGAGGATGACTTTGAACTTGTGATTGTCCTGATCCTTGTACCTCAGCAAACCAATCCACTGGGATTGTAGGCATGTGCCATTGCATCTGGGTAGAACTGGATATTTTAAGAGTTGGCTGTGGGCTCTATGTTGTGCTTCAGCTCTGGAACCATCACTGAAGTATCATGAAGGGGGCAGAGCATCTGAAGGAAGGGAACAAACTACAGAGGATGTACTGTGGAGCATCTTTCATAGGCAACAGGCCCTCATTCAGTCAATACAGAGGATCCCAAAGACAAAGGGGAAATGCAGAGATACACAGGGCAGATCCCAGCATCAGGGAAAGTCAAGCTCACCCAGGGAGACCAGGTTCCTGTAGGTCTCCAGCATCACGTCCCTGTACAAAGCCCTCTGAGCAGGGAACAGGCACTTCCACTCCTCCTGGGAGAATTCTATGGCCACATCCCTGAATGTCAGCAGACCCTGAAATTAAAACAGGCTTCACAATGGGGCACAGGGGACAGTTACAATCTTCATGCAAAATGTGAACCACATTTCCCAGGCATGGCGGCACATGCTTGTATCCCAGCTATCCCCAGGCTGGGGTGGGAACATTGTAAATTGGAGGTGGGACTGGGAAACATAGCAAGATCCTCTCTGAGAATGAAGAACATAAGGAGTAGGGATGTAATGGCAGAGGGGACATAGGTTCAACCCCATTACTGCAAAGAAGTAAACAAAGAGAAATGAGAAGGGAGGAGAAGTGTAAGCATGCAACTGATTCAAGTGAGAAGAGCTGCACTGTGAGGCTGTAAATACACATTTGGTATCTGTCTGTCTGCTGATGTGGAGCTCACCTGAAATCCCTGGAGAGCTAAGAAAGATTTCTGTGCTACTGAGAAGACAGGTGCCTAGAACCCCCTAGAGAGCTTCACGAAGGGGCTTCTCCCCAGAAAGCCTCAAGCAGGAGAGGCAGTTGTAACACAGTCCTGCTATCCACCTCCAGGGAAGGGAGAGGGACTGAAGTCCCAACTGATCACCATCACCCAGGATGTAATCAAGCCTGCCTACATAATGGAGCCTCCATAAAAACTCAACAGGACGGGGTGAAAGGGTGTTCAGATCAACGCGTGGGTGGAGGGTCCGGGAGGGTGTCGCACCATGCAAAGTCATGTGAGCTCCACGTCCTTTGCCCCACACCTTGGCCTATGCACCTCTTCCATCTGCGTGTTCACCTGTCTCTTCTGAACAGGCGTTACCACAAGGCAAATGCAAGTCAAGTCCTTGACAGTTTTACGAAGCACTCTAACCACTTTTTGAATGTGAGGAGGGGATGAAGGAAGCCCCATTTACAGAAAGCCATTCTGAATCATAGGCCATACTTTTGCAGGCCTCTGAAAAGGGGCCCATTTTGTGAGAGAGAGACCTCAGCTGGTGGGATCCACCATGTATCTACACAGACAGTGTCTGAATTAGGTGAAATGACAAGTGCCCTCTGAAGAACTGCATTCGTGGCATATGGGCAAAATCCCTCACTTATTTGGGATCACAGAAGCTTTCTGTGTGCGGAGGGTATATAAGGAGAAACTGAGCTTGCTTTCCCTGTGTTTTCATATTTTCTGGTATTTCTGAGAATGTTATATCTCCTAGTTGTGTTTTATTTTAATTTTCCTTAAGGCAAGATACTGCCTAAATCTGTACAGATTTCTCCCCTGCAGAAAACACAAGAAACATAGTAGCCAGCCACAGTGGTACACAACTGTAATCCAGACCCAGGAGGAAGAAGCAAGAGAATCACAAGTTCAACACCACCTCAGCAATGAAGCAAGACTCTAACTATAAAAAAGAAAAAAACAAGACAATAGGGATTGATGATATAACTCAATGGTAGAAGGGCCTGATTTCAATTTCTAAGAAAGAAAGAAACAGGAGTCAGGATGCTCAGAGTCACTGTGCTCAGAGACTGTGCTGCAGGACACTGTGCAGCCAAAGCAGTCCATAGGAAAAAGAGGTCTGTGCAGAACAAACCGGAAGTTGGGGCTGAAGGTAGACAATTCACATAAAAATTCATAAAATTTAGTTATGGTACTGGACAATGAACCTGGGTGCTTCACCACTGAGTAAAACTGCCAGCCCCGCCCCCTCCCCTAATCCCCGCCTTTTTTTTTTTTTTTTTTTTTGGTTGTGGAAGACGGACACCAGGACATTTACCACTAAGGTACTACACATGTCTATTTTTTCATTTGAGACACATTAGGTCACAAATCTTAACATTCAGTTTCAGAAGCTTAAAAGGACCCCAATTTTCTTTCTGAGCACAATGGAATAAATACAGAAGCCAATTGCAGAAGAAAAATTAACACCCCCAAATAAGGGAAAATGAAACACCTCATTCTTAACCAACTAATGGTAAACAGGAAAAGGATTCAGAAAATATCTGAAACAAAAGCAAAATAAAAATAAACATACCAAATCTCACAGAATGCAATGAAATAAAAAATAAAAATAAAAACAAAAGAAAGACCTTAGGGTAGTGAAACTTTACAACGATGACGAAGAAACCCAGGTCAACTAACCATACACCTCCAGGGGAAAGAGCCAACTGAAGGCAACAGAAGCAAAAGGCAGGAAACAATGAGCACTAGAGCGAGAGAACTGGTGTGGAGGACAGGGACACCACCAAACAGCACACTCACTTTTTTAAAAGATCAACAAAAATGACAGAGGATTCCCAGGGCCACACCTGGTGGCACCTCCTCATGGGTTCCCTGCCACCAGGTCACAGTGGGATGGAATCTGAGCACAGAGGATGGGGTAAGGGAGGCCCTGGGGAGTGCAGGCACACCTGACAGGCAGGAGGCCACAGAGTCACCTGAGGCCAGCAGCTCCCAGGCCCAGCACTGCACAGGGGACTCAGGACCACCTGAGAGATCACTGTACCTCAGTGACAGCCATTCCTGACTCCTTTTCGTTCCTCCTCCTCTTCAGGGCTGTTTCCTCAGGTAACACGAGTCTTTACAAGTCAATCCTGGAAGGAGGAAACATACTGTTTACTGGCTGCCCACTGCACAGGAAGACCCAGGCATAGTAAGCTCTTGCAGGGAGGAGCACAGGAGGCTTCTCTGACTCCTTCCTTTGGGCCTCATTTCCCTGCTGGTGAAGCCCACAGGCTGCACAAGCGGGGACCTGGGCAGCACTGGGCTCCCCTTCAGGGCACCCCCTAGTCCTGACCAAAGTGAACCACACCACTGACCCATCAGCTATCATCAGATCTCAGGCTGACCCCAGTACCACTCCAGAGCTGGTACTCAATGCTGGTACAAAGAAGAGAATCACCCTCAAATATTATTAAGGCTGGGCACCAGCCTCACCCCTGAATGGATGTAAAATGACTCATCACACTTAGGGGAAGCCAGCATGGAGCACCTCCCAGAAGGGCAGGTCGAGCCCACCACCCACCTTCTGGCTCTTCCCATCTCTTGGACCCTTGTTCTTATCAGGATCCAGGTAGTGGACAGTAAAGGAGGAGAAAGAGACAGACACAGCAAGCTGCATGGACCAGAGTGGGGGCAGGTTGTGGCTGGAGTGTGACAGGAGCTGAGGGCGATCAAGGAGTCTCCATGGAGCAGGTGATGTCATAGACCTGAGGGGTTGGCCACCTGCAGCCCAGGGGCCATGTAGAGGGCTAGGTAGAGAGACAGGACCCAGTGAAGGCCCTGAGGCTGGAGCAAGCTCCGGCCAGGAAAAGGAAAGAGGCCCCTGTGGCTGAAAGTGAGCAAGCAGAGGACACAGTAGTAGAACTGGACAGAGGCCCTGGGGAAGCAGAGCAATCAGGAGCCAGGTCTTTCCCCATTTTTCTCCCAAGCCTCAAGAGCTGTGTGTACTCTCGATTCCTTTCTACTCTGAAAAACTTGTGTGATTTTTTTTTCATTCTCCTATACAATAAAAAAAAACCTGCCAATGTCATAATACATTGTACAATTTTGATATATGTGGAGGTGTCCAGCCAAGTCCCCCACGTAGAGAGTAACCTTCCTGAGATGTTGAGGACTATGCCGGGGAGGCATGTGAGGAGCTCAGGTCATGGGAGAACATGAATGTGGATAGGCCCACTAAACATCCCAGCATGAAGTTTAGGAGACAATGGCCAGAAGATTCTAGGGTTCATGGGAGCAGTCTCCCGGAGAACTAGAGAGGTGAATGGTGTGTAAGGTGTGAGTGAAAGGAGGAGAAGAGACAGTGGCACACACAGAAGCTGAGCAGAGGTGCAAGGCTCCACTGTGGGGCAGCACCCCAGTCAGAGAACAGCGTGGGGCCTGGCAGCAGAGGAATTGCCAAAGTGATCCTTGGAGGAATCCCAATGAATGCAAGCAGAGTTTTAAGATAAGGAAGATTTCTGCAGAGCTAAGAAAAAAGAAGAGGGAGTCATCAACTGGGCAATGTGGTACTGACATGAAGAGATATGAGGACAAGACATTTAAAAAGGAATATAGAAACGGTGATGTCACAAGAGACTGTGAAAATTAAATCATTAGCTTAGGGTGGATGAGAACACTTGATTGGAAGACGTTACTCTAGAACTAGAAGACGGTGTATATAAACAAATTTTCAGCATGCAAAGGTAGTCTAAAAGGGGAGTCCACATTAGAGAGAAAAAATGTAATTAACAAAGTATTTATCTTTTAGAGACAGAAGAATGGAAAACAAAGAGGCTTTATTTCATGTGATTGGAAATGCTCAATGCCAGTGTTCTGAGGACAATGACCAAATGATTCTGTATGTGGAAAACTATGATACACACGGGAAGGACACCACACCATTTTCAGACTGTGAGAGGGGCTGAGAATGCTTGATCTCAGGGTCAGCACCAGCCAGAGGCAAAGACACACTCTCTTCAGGTAACAGTGAGACACCAGCCTTGAGATGGGAGGGCAGCTTAGATAAGATCTCTTCCTTTTACTGTCTGATACAGGAAAAGCCCACCCTGTTTCAACTGCTCTGACATTCCACAAACAATACCACCTCTCTAGTCACTAAAATGCATATGTGGTTGTTCAATAATGACCAGTTCTCTGCCAGACTCCTCCCTGGTATCTCAGGGTTCCCAAAACACCCTTCTAGGGTTCAGTTAACCTTTACCATGGCTCTTTCATCTGCCTGTACCTCTGTAACCTGTGTCACTTTATTTGTAACAAGCAAGCAAACAAAAGTACCATGTTATCCTCAAGCTGGTGAGCAGGGGGTCCCAACTTCTCAAGGTGACTGGCACACCATGTGGGGCAGTGCTGTAGGAGAAAGCTCTGTGTCATCTGATGCTATCTCCAGGTAGCAGCAGCCAGATCTGAATGTCATTACAGAACACTAATTGGGCAGGTGGCACAGACACCCTTTGTTGGTGGGGAGAAATCGCCACACATTTACATGACCAGAGGTGAAAAACTCTCTGCTGAGTGGTCACTGTTGCATTCAGCATGACAAAAGCAAAAACACTTTAATTGTCCTTTCTATCTCCTACACTCCCTACATGACACCACAAATCAGGAGAGGAAGGAGGGGGACCCTGGACACAATGAGTTCAGTCACTGCCTTCAGGCTGGATAAGGGAGCTATCCTGTTACCTCTAGAATTTTAAAATACACAAGCCTCCTGGGCAGTAGTTTTGCAATTTCTTTCCTCACCTCTACTGTGCTCCTTTAGCACCCACCCTGGAGGGCGTCCTGCCCACTTTGCTTCCCTCTCCTCTCCTGGTTTCTCCCCTTCTTCCCTCTATTCCTTCCCTCCATCTGATCTTCCACATTCCTGCAACTCCCTTCACCTCCAGTCAGTCTTTCTCCCCAGTCTCCACAGATTTCCGCCTCTTTCTTCCCCATCCACACTCTCCATCTGCCCTGCCTGCTGCAGCCCCCTCATCCCATGCTCTGGATGCCCACATTCCGAGGCCTCCTCTCTAAGGTGCTCCTCTGGGCTCCCCTTGTCACCTGTTACCCCTCTTCTTATCCCAGCACCACAGCTGCCTTCTGCCATGCCTGCAGATAATGTGTCCTCTGCTCCCACGCTCTGCCTGTGGTCCCTCCCCGATTCTGTCTCTTTCCCTATGTCCTTCATCTCTCTAGATAGCTTGAGGTCTCTCCCCTGTTCTGTCCATATCCCTGTGTGGCTGTCCTTCGCCTCTCTGGAGTTTGCGATTCTAGATTTCTCCATCTGCTTCTCTCTGCTGCTTTATGGCTTCTTCTTTCACTCTTGTGCCCTCCCTCTGCAATCCCTTGCCATCTGTGTAAGGTCTCTCTCTCTGTTGTCTCCTTTCTCTCATTTGTGGTCCAGCTCTTTGTCCAGAGCCTAGTGCCACACACCACAGGGAGGGGGATGGTCTGGGATGCCCACCTCCAGGGGAGCATAGTTTCCCCTGGGGTGGAATCTGTGCCACCTGCCCAATTAGTGTTCTGTGATGACATTCAGATCTGGCTGTTGCTACCTGGAGATGGCATCAGATGACCCCCTGCAAGTCACCACACAGGCCCAGGTCACCTCCTGTAGACAACAGGGAGACTAATGGAGGGAAGACCTGCAGGGTGGACACCTGGCCAAGGAGGACATGGCAGGTGAGGAGGACAGCGCCAAGGTAGACAGGGTCAGGTGAGGGTAGGGCCAGGTAGCAGGACAAGGCCTGGCAAAAGCTGGGCCAGTAGGGGATCAGGGCTGGGTGAGGAACAGGGCAGGTGAGGAGGACAGGGCTGGGCGAGGGTAGGGTCAGGCCAGGAGACATGGCTGGGTGAGGACAGGACAGGTGAAGGCAGGACTGAGGAGGGCATGGCCAGGTGATGGCAGGGCCTGGTGTGCAGCTGGAGGCCTGTGCGCTGGGGGAGGCTGCAGGGCGGTCAGGCGGCCAAGCCTGACACGCGGCGGGTTCCCTGCCGGGCGCCGCTGCTGCAGGCCTGTGTGATTCTTATGTCTCTGGAGGAGACGCAGCCACTGAACAGGGAACTCACGTGCCTCACTGTGACCGCTGCTCCGTGATCAGCTTCCGGGTCTGGGAGGAGGAGCAGAGCGCTCCTGGAGACGCCTGGCAGGGAAACAGGGGCGGTGGGCGGGGCCGCGGCGGGCGGGGCGGGGCCAGAGTGACGGGAGGCGCGGCCCCGGGAGAAGGCCGGTGGGGCGGGGCGCGCAGGGGCGTGGCTGCGGAGATGGTTACTTGGAACCTGGAGCCCCTTTTTTGAGTGACAGGCAGGAAATATGTAGGAAGTACCAGTTGAAATGCAAAACCGTCTGCGTAGATGGTGCCATTTTTCGCCGTGTCCCTCAAGTCCTGCATTAACTTCTTTTCCATTTCTATTCTCAGTTCACTTTGAAGGCGATCCTGCACCTGTGCTAACTCCAGAGGCTCTCCTAGGGAACACATCCATGAAGTTCCCTCATTCCCAGGAGCTGCCCTGCCTGAGAATAAGGTCCAAGCTGTTAAGACTCTAGCATGGAGGACATCTCCATAGCAACCGGGCATCCAATGCTGCTGTGCGACCAGCACGCTAGCTTCATACTAGAGGTTCAAAACATAGAAGTTAACTAGTGAGATCAAAATAAAGACATATAAACTCAATTTACCTTTTTTTGCCCAGCTAAGAGACGGCCCTTCCAGGCTCCTGTCTCCAGCCACCTGATGTGCTAGCGAGGTTTACACAAGAGACCAGCAGGAGAGATGGCAGAGCATGCCAGAGAGTGGGCTTTTATTGGGGAACAAAAAATTCAGGGGAAAATTCCATGCAATGAAGGTCGAGGGGGACAGCATTCCAAGGTCAGGGTCAGTGATTGGTTTCAGGGTCAATGGTCAGTCACACCCCCACAGGGACAGGCTCTTGCACCTGAAAAGGGTGGGGATAAGCTCAGACACAGCTGGCCTGAGCGCCTCACACCCAGTCAGGGAGGTACCCAATCACGTGTGAGAACGGCTTCCCACACTATGCCTATGCACAGAAACTTTCCCAGTCACCAAGTATGCCACAGCCATGAAGTCATCAGGGACCCCTGTCTCAGACACTGGTCTCCCAGTTACTGTCACCGCTGTCCATACTGAGTGGCTAAGCACCTCACCATTCCTGAGGCTGGCTTGAAAATTGGGATCTTCCAAAACAGTAGATATTTTTAAATCAAAAAGACTAGAGATCATTCCTACAGACTAAGCACATGCAGGGAGTCCCCAAATCAAGGTGAACAGTGAAAATGGAGTCATCCACCTGGGCTGATCGTTCTGTTTTTGCATTCCTGGCATCTTTTGGATGACCTGTGGGACCTGGTTGGCTTCCTTAGGTTGGAAATTAATAGTGCAGCAAGTTAGGGTGAGAGATTAAAGCTGCCTATAAAGGCCACTTGTCTTGGGAGCTGAGAACATTTTCCTCCAACTAGTTGTAAACTATTGAGTCATGCTCTTTTTTTGCCAACAGGTGGCATGGGAAAATATAATTAAAAACAAAATTGCTTCGCACCTCAGAAATCTTCCCCACTGGGCTGGGGATGTGGCTCAAATGGTAGCGCACTCGCCTGGCATGCATGTGGCCCTGGTTCGATCCTCAGCACCACATAGAAACAAAGATGTTGTGTCCGCCGAAAACTAAAAAATAAATATTAAAATTCTCAAACTCTCTCTCTCTCTCTCTCTCTCTCTTCTCTCTTAAAAAGAAATCTTCCCCACCAATGTAGGAGTGAAAGAAGAAAATATTGTAATTGAATAAAGCTTTAAACTATAATGTTGTGGGTAACACAGGAAACGCACTAAGAGATTGCAAATTTCAGAAAGATGCCTAAAGAGTCAAGTGCCTACCCTGCCTCAGTTACTGGGATGTTTCAAGAGATGGCTTTTTGGTCCTTGAAGACATTTCTGGGTCATAAAGTTGACAACACACCTATTCAGTTTTCAAAATAATTTACATACATCTTAACACAGGAGAAAATAGATTAAATTTCAAGGTTTCTAAGGTGAAAGTCTAAAAAGGAGGGGCAGAGAGTTGCTTCCCTCATTTTCAGTAGGAAAAACTAATTTTCATATGTCTTGGTATTGAGGTCCTCAACCAGAGGCCTGGCTCTGAGGATTGAATAAATCAGGTCAGACCAGTCGCACCCCTCCTCCCTCCCTCCGCAAAAAAATAAGGTAAACGCATGAAAGTAACTTTAGTCAGTAGAACTGCATTGGGAATAGAAGAGTACCTGCTTCTTTATCTCTCTCTTCAAGAGGCTGACAATGTCTAGGCCCAGTGGTGGGTGCCTATAATCCCAGCGGGCTGAGACAGGAGGATGGGGATTTCAAGACAACCTCGGTAACTGTGGGGCACTAAGCAACTCAGTGAGACCCTGTCTCTATTTAATAAACTACAAAGTAGGTCTGTGGATGTGACTCAGTGGTAGAGTGCCCACTCTACATTACATGTTGCAACTGTAGAATGTAAGTGAGGAAATAGCTGCATACTGTTGCTAACTCTGAATTCCATGCCTGGTAAGCCCCTACCCCCAAACTGGCTGACAATGACTTTGAGGTTTTATAATAAGGGGGAGTGTGGCTGGAGTTATAGCTCCAGTTGGTGTAGGTGTAACTCAAGTAGCACATGCGCAAGACTTTGAGTTCAATCCCTAGCAGGGGAGAAAACACACACACACACACACACACACACAATTTAAAAAGGGTAATGAGAGCAAGGGTTGGGGATTTGCATAGGGGAAGGCTTTTCTCTGCTGCCAAAGCAGATGATTTTCTCTAGGTGATGTCTTGTTGACAGGGGAAGAGATGTGTTTGGAGAAGGCTCTGAGGAACTCCCAGAGAGAAGAGGAAAATTGTCTCAGGGGTGTTCTTGGCACACATGACTGAAAAGAATTTCAGCACATGCCAAAGGCATACAAAGTGATTTATTTAGGAGGTAAATACATATTCAAGAAAGAATAGGAGCCCTCTCTAAATGGAGTCTCCTCTGGGGTAAAGCAAGGCATATACATTCAAGGGAGAAGCCTGGCTATTTTTGGAGCACGGGACTAACCCCTAGAATGGTGATGTTAATATTCATAGAGGAACAGTTCCTAGGTCCTGGGCTAGAGGTGGAGCGATGTCAGAGCAAGCAAATATCACGTTTTCCTTGTGCTTGAGTATTGACCTCAGGTTACAAGGCTGAAGGGCATGAATCAAGGACATATCAGTGGGGAGTTGAAATTTGTTTCATGGGTGCTTTATGCATTTCAGTGGTTCTGAGGTAGCAAAACCAGACCCAGTTGTAAAATGAAATTGTACAAATGTTTTCCTGAGAAACGAATGCCTGGGGCAAGAGTAAGTTCCCTTCCCTTGCTATATCATTTATTCAGCAAGCCTAGTTAACCCTAAGTCCCTACATATTGTATTGAAAATATCTGAGTCTGAGTACTCTGTTTTGAAACGCCAACAGTCTTGTGGGATCTAGTACAGCTGGGCAAGTGTCCTACCACTCTGTCACAACACCAGGGTAGAAATTTTATGGCACGAAGTAGCCTCTAAATGTTGTGAGAAACTGAGGATGAGTGCTCAGCATTTGTAGTTTGTTCTCATCTGTTCCTGCTTGTGAAAAATAAAGTTTGGATTTGTCCTCCAAGAGTGCTACTTGCTGCTGCTGGACCAGTCTGTTTCACAACAGTTCATGGGCACTTCCTTTGAGACTCAGTATATTTCCCTTTATTTTTAAATTCCCACCTCAATGTAGTCCATCATTATCTCAGGATTAGCCAGGTGGAGCCTCTTCCTGAATAAAGAAAGTTGCTCTTGCTGTGAGGTAGTCTAGAGTCCACACAAGATGTTTATCTGGTCAAATGTTGTTTGGAATCCAAGGTGACTTGGAGCCAAAGAGTTAGATGTAAAATGGAGGCAGAGATGACATGTCTCAGTCCTGCCTTTAGCCACCCATTGGATATTTGGAGGCAGAAGTGAAGAGTCTAAACCCTTATGACATTTTTACAGTGCATATATCCTGCAAGTGACTCTGGTAAACCTCAGATATGTGCACTGGGATTCAGTGTTGTCTGTGTGTTTGTGTGTGGGGGGCAGTTAATATCCAATAGTGTTTGAGGTCAGGAATTTCTGAGGTTGAGAACATATTAGAATTTCATGTATAGTTAGGTATGGTGGTGCACTACTGTAATTCCTGTGGCTCAGGATGCTGAGACAGGCAGATAGAAAGTTCAAAGGCAGCCTCATTAGTTTAGTGAGGCCATAATCAACTGAGACACTGTCTCAAAATAAATAAATAAATAAAAAGGCCTGGGGGTGTGGCTCAGTAATTAAGTGTCCTTGGTTTCAGAAGAGCTGAATTTCACCGTGTTGTTATGTATATGCTATATACATGCAACGCAACACTTTGTGATAAAAAGAAAAAAAATCCCCAAGCTTTGCTTGTGCATCCTGCTATGTCCACTTCCATCAGAGCACCCTATCTAGTTCTTTCATCCATTCACCTCAGAGACAGGTACCCAACCCTAGGCTTAGTTCCAGGAACAATGTGATGTCAGTCACAAGAGCGGAGTGGGGGTGGGTGGAGGTGTGTGGGGGGGTGGGATTTATATCCTGAGGGCCTCAGGGTGAAATTATACATGCTGCCCGCCACATTTTCCTTTCACATTCTGATTCGCATCGACTTCATGGATAATCCCAGGGTTCTTGAATTCAATTGCTAAAATTAATTGTAATAGCAAGAACCGAACTAGATCCTATCACCCAATGTTAACCCCACTGGCCCTTCCCAAGGGCGAAGTGACCTCCAACTTTCCCATGTTGTCTCAGCTTCCCAGGGAGTCTCACCTCCTTTTTCAGTCATAAAACACAAAAACGCGGAAAGCAGGATAATTAGGCCTCGCCCACACCCTTGCCCACTAAGACCCTGCGTTTTGGGGTTCATGCTCAGGTCCAGCACATCCTGGACCACCGCACTTCACTGCAGGGCGACCTCAACCCAATTCAACTGCTAGCATTTCTGTACCCAGCAAAGGTTCTCTATTCTCAGCACATTGGAAACTCCCGCCCCTGGGTTCAGGCGCCAGGGTTTCTCCGACCAGGCGGGGTCGGTCCAACATCCCGCCCCTGCCCGTCAGCCTTCCGACCTCGCCCAAGGGTGGGTTTTAGTCGCTTAGACACGCGCGCTCCATGGCTCCCTTCCTGCTCATCAAACCTTCCCGACCCCGCGTAGTGGGTGAGTGTTAACCTCTGAGCCCCGCCCTCTCCATCGCCACGCCCCTGTCCGTCAGTCTTCCAATCCCGCCCACTGGTGGGTTTCACCCAGTGCGTCCCGCCTTATCCATCGCCACGCCCCTGCCCGTCAGTCTTCCAATCCCGCCCACTGGGTGGGTTTTACCCTCTATGCCCCGCCCTCTCCATCGCCACGCCCCTGTCCGTCAGCCTTCCAATCCCGACCAATGGTGGGTTTCACGCAGTGCGTCCCTCCTTTTCCATCGCCACGCCCCTGCCCGTCAGTCTTCCAATCCCGCGCACTAGGTGGGGTTCACCCAGTGCGTCCCGCCTTCTCCATCGCCACGCCCCTGTCCGTCAGCTTTCTCGACCCCCCTCCACTAGGTGGGATTTACCCTCTTAGGCCCGCCCTCTCCACCGATCCCTCCCTGCCCGTCAAGCGTTGCGACCCCGCTCATTGGGTGGGTTTTAACCTGTGAGATCCACTCTCTCCATCGTCCCTCCCCCGCCCGTCAAGCCTTCCGGTCCCGCCCACCAGCTCCAGGTTCCTCCTTGTTTGCAATCTTCCCTGAGCCCGCGCGTCCACGAGGAGACCCGGAAGCGGATCCCGTCGTCGCGCGGCTGGTGAGTTCCCGGTCTCTGGGCTATTTGCGCTACTGGTTCGCCGGCGGGTCCGTGGCGGGGACTCGGTCCCAACAGACCTCTGCGTCTCTGCCGCGCGCCGTCCACCTGTAGTCAGCTCGGTCGCCGCGGGAGAGTCGCGTTGGTGTGTGCCCTGGCGCGAGTCCCAGCCGGGGTTGGCCTGGGCCGCTGGACGCCCTGTCCGTCCCCGCTCCCTCCCCGCCGCCCGCAGCCTGTCCGAGCGCGGGTAGTTCTCCACAGAGCGCGCGTCCTGGTCTCCTAATTCTCCCAACAAGGGGAAAAGGAAATGGAGAAATCTAGAATCTCAATCTCCAGAGACGTGAAGGACAGCCACATAGGGAAAGGGACATAACGGGGAGGGACCTGAGGCTGAGCAGGGGAGGAGAGGATGGATTATCTGCAGGGATGGCAGAGGACAACTGGTGCTGGGACAAGAAGAGGTGTAAGTAGTGACAAGGGAGCCCAGGGAAGAGGCCTAGTGATGTGCGGGTCCAGAGCATGCGGACAGGGGCCTGCAGCAGGCAGGCCAGAGGGAGAGAGTGGATGGGGAAGAAAGAGGCAGACATCTGTGGAGATTGGGGACAATGAGGAGACTGGGCAGAAAGACTGACTGGAGGTGAAGGGAGTTTCAGGAATGGGGAAGATCAGATGGAGGGAAGGAGTAGAGGGAAGAAGGGGAGAAACCAGGAGAGGAGAGAGAAGCAAAGGGAGCAGGACCCAGGATGGGTGAGGAAATCAGAGTGGAGGTGAGAATGGAGATGATCAGAGTGAGGGAGGGAAGCAGCAATGAAGACAGAGGCCCCTGGGTGTGGATGATGATGTTGTAATATATTGATTTCTGTCTCCAATAAGGTAAGTGTAAGTTAAGTTTTTGTTTGTTTGTTTGTTTGAACTATACAGCTGAAGAAGGGAATGACAAAACTGCTGTTTCTAAGTTTTGTGTGTTCTGCAGTTCTGGGATTAGGATAGCTTCCTTTTGTAATCTCTTGGGCCAGAAGGCAGTGACTTGAGCCATTCAGTTGTGGGTTACCCTCTTGTGTTTTCCAGAGATGGTGTAGTGTTGGTGAGGGGATAGGGAAAGCTGAAGTGCAACACTGTGTACAGCACTCTTAACTGTGGTCATCTAAATACGTGGGAATCTGTCTCCATCAGCAAACAGTTCTGTGTCATATACCATGTTAGGTTTCTGTAATTGCATCCAGATCTGGGAATCACTGCCTGGAGATAGCATCCAATGACACTGGTTGAGTGTTTTAGTACCACAATTCCATACACACCCCAGTTCCCATGCCAGCCACATGTCCTGGGTTGGGACCTCAATTCATTAGTGGGCTATAAATTGGAGCTTCCCATGCTCCCTGCTTGGGTCTTGTTAATTTGCTCCATGGGGTAATTTCACTTAGGGAAATACTTTATTATGCATACAGGTACACATGGAAGAATATGCTAGAAGATTAACTGAGACCCAGGAGGGGGTTTTGGGCACCTTGACTTTTATCCTATTACAGCATGTGAAGTGAGTGCCTTTGTTGCGGCCCTGAACCCCTAAATGTCATCTATAGGATGACATTTCCTTAAATAAATAGAATCGGTACTGACATTGTGGGACATAAGGAATCTGCCAGTAGGGGAAACCACCTATTGCTGAATAGAGGGGAGGCATTGTGTAATGATTGTAAGAACAGTAGAAACAGTTGGGATTTTTTTCTGGCTCAGATAGTAAAGGAAAAGGAAAGGTAGATTTTATACACACACACACACACACACACACACATCCCAAATATCCCAGTACCAAAAAACCCCATATAAAATATATACAATGTAAGGGTTTTTTTTTGGTACTGGGAATTGAACCCGGGGGGAGTTAACCACTGAGCCACATACTTCGTCCTTTTAATTTTTATTTTGAGAGAGGGTCTGGCTCAGTGTCCCATGTTTCCATCTTCCTGGCCCAAGCTAAGTAGGTGGGATTGCCACTGTGCCTGGCTTAAATGCAGTATCAAATTTCCCTTTTTCATTTCTCTTTTCTGTCAGTAGCACATTGCCCAGTTGATGACTCCCTCTTCTCTTTTCTCTTCTTAGTTGTTAGGACATCTACCTATCTTAAAACTCTCCTTGCATTCATTATGATTCCTCCCTGATCACTTTGGCCATTCCTCTGCTGCGAGGCTCCACCCCCTGTTCTCTGATGGCAGTGCTCCCCCACAGTTGAGGCTCGTACCTCTGCTCAGCCTGTCCGTGCCCACTGTCTCTCCTCATCTTTTTGATCACAGCTTTGATACCATTCTCCTCTATAGTACTCCTGGAGACTTCTCCTATGAACATTAGAGTTCTGTGGCCAGTTGTGTCCTCAAGTCCATGCTGGGATGTTAGTGGGCCTTTCTACCTTCATGGTCCATCCTGTGACTTCTTTAGCTCCCCAGGTGTCTCTCCCCGTAGTCCTCAGCATTTCAGGTAGGGTGATCCTGTACTTGGGGATGTTGGCTAGATACTTTGACATATATCGAAATAGCACAATGTATTATCATATTGGTAAGTTTTATATCTTAAGAGGAGAAAGACAAAGATCACATGTATTTTTTCAGACAGGCAAGGAAACTAGAGTGCACACTGTTCTTGAGGCTTGGGAAAGATGTGGGAAGACCTGGGTCCTGGTTGTTCTGCTGCCTCAGGGCCTCTGCTGCTCAGCCACCCAGGCCTCTTTCCTTTTCCTGGTAGCAGGTTGCTTAAGCCTAAGGTCTTCACTGGGTCCTGTCTCCTTGTCTAGGCCTCCTTGACACTGGGCTGCAGGTGGTCAACACCTCAGGTCTTTGTTCTGATGTTACCTACTGCATGGAGACTACTGTGACCGACCCCCCCAGCTCCTGTAACACTCCAGCCACACCCTGCCCCACCTCTGGTCCATGCAGCCTACTTTGCATATTTCTTTCTGTTCCTTCACCATCTGCTGTCTGGATCCTGGTAAGAACAAGGTTCCAAGAGAGGCGCAGAGCTAGAAGGTGGGTAGTGGGCTGGGCTTGCCCCTAATGGGGGTACTTAATCTTGGGTTCCATGAGAGTCCCGAGTCATTTTGCAATAATTCTACTAACTGGATGTGCCATTCGGGGGTGAGGATGTTACCAGTTTTAATAATACTGAAAAAGAGTTGATTCTCTTATCTGTGCAGCATTGAGAAACTGGCTCTGTGTCCTCCATCCTGGGGACTGAGATCAGTCTGAGATCCCAGGAGAGGTGAGGGGGCACTGTGCTGTCGTTCAGTGTGGTCAGGGCCAGGCTATGCCCTGAAGGGAGCCCAGTGCTTCCCAGCTCCCCACTGCTGCAGCCTGTGTGTGCTTCACCAGCAGGGAACCCAGGCCCAAAGAGAGGAGTCACAGAAGTCTCCTGTGCGCCTTCCTGCAGGAGTTTACTAATGTGCCTGGGTCACTCTAAAGGGGTGGGCAGAAGGGGACCATCTTCTCACATGGTGAGGTCCTCCCTCTGTGTGTGGCTGTGGCATAGGAAGGATGTGATGATTCTGAGCCTTAAAGAGTATGTTTCCTCCTTCCAGGATTGACTTGTAAAGATTCGTGTTACCTGAGGAAACAGCCCTGAAGAGGAGGAGGAAAGAAAAGGAGTCAGGAATGGCTGTCACTGAGGTACAGTGATCTCTCAGGTGGTCCTGAGTCCCCTGTGCTGTGCTGGGCCTGGGAGCTGCTGGCCTCAGGTGACTCTGTGTGGCCTCCTGCCTGACTGGTGTGCCTGCACTCCCCGGGGCCTCCCTTACCCCATCCTCTGTGCTTAGATTCCATCCCACTGTGACCTGGTAGCAGGGAATCCATGAGGAGGTGCCATCAGGTGTGGCCCTGGGAGTCCTCTGTCATTTTTGTTGATCTTTTAAAAAAGTGAGTGTGCTGTTTGGTGGTGTCCCTGTCCTCCACACCAGTTCTCTCGCTCTATTGCTCATTGTTTCCTGCCTTTTCCTTCTGTTGCCTTCAGTTGGCTCTTTCCCCTGGAGTTGTATGGTTAGTTGACCTGGGTTTCTTCCTTTTTGTTTTAAAGTTTCACTACCCTAAGGTCTTTCTTTTGTTTTTTTTAATTCTTCACTGCATTTCATGAGTTTTGGTGTATTTTTTTCTTTTATTTTGCTTTTGAGATATTATCTGAATCTTTTTCCTGTTTACCATTGGTTTGTTAAAAATGAGGTGTTTCATTTTCCCTTTTTTGGGGGTGTTAATTTTTCCTCTGCAATTGGCTTCTGTATTTATTCCATTGTGCACAGAAAGAAAATTGGGATCGTTTTTAGCTTCTGAAACTGAATGTTAAGATTTGTGACCTCATCTGTCTCAAATGATTGCTTCTTCCTCCTGGGTCTGGATTACAGTTGTGTACCACTGTGGCTGGCTACTATGTTTCTTGTGTTTTCTGCAGGGGAGAAATCTGTACAGATTTAGGCAGTATCTTTCCTTAAGGAAAATTAAAATAAAACACAACTAGGAGATATAACATTCTCAGAAATACCAGAACATATTGAAAACACAGGGAAAGCAAGCTCAGTTTCTCCTTATATACCCTCCGCACACAGAAAGCTTCTGTGATCCCATATAAGTGAGGGTTTTTGCCCATATGCCAAGAATGCAGTTCTTCAGAGGGCACTTGTCATTTCACCTAGTTCAGACACTGTGTGTGTAGATACATGGTGGATCCCACCAGCTGAGGTCTCTGTCCCACAAAATGGGCCCCTTTTCAGAGGCCTGCAAAAGTATGGC
Organism: Marmota monax; assembly: GCF_021218885.2. Lineage (NCBI taxonomy): Eukaryota > Metazoa > Chordata > Mammalia > Rodentia > Sciuridae > Marmota > Marmota monax. The sequence continues at coordinate 21,677 of NW_026693860.1, forward strand.
CCATGATTCAGAACGACTTTCTGTAAATGGGGCTTCCTTCATCCCCTCCTCACATGATGATAATTCAAACTGGGAGATGTCTTACAAATGTTTAGAGTGCTTCGTAAAACTGTCAAGGACTTTACTTGCATTTGCCTTGTGGTAACGCCTGTTCAGAAGACACAGGTGAACACACAGATGGAAGAGGTGCATAGGCCAAGGTGTAGGGCAAAGGACGTGGAGCTCACATGACTTTGTGTGGTGCGCCACCCTTCAGAATCCTCCACCCACGCGTTGACCTGAACACCCTTTCACCCCGTCCTGATGAGTTTTTTGGAGGCTCCATTATGTAGGCAGGCTTGATTACATCCTGGGTGATGGTAATCAGTTGAGAGTTCATTCCCTCTCCCTTCCCTGGAGGTGGATGGCAGGACTGTGTTACAACTGCCTCTCCTACCTGAGGCTTTCTGGGGAGAAGCCCCTTTGTGAAGCTCTCTAGGGGGCTTTGGCACCTGTCTTCTCACTAGCACAGAAATCTTTCTTAGTTCTCCAGGGATTCCAGGTGAGCTCCACATCAGCAGACAGACAGATACCAAATGTGTATTTACAGCCTCACAGTGCAACTCTTCTCACTTGAGTCAGTTGCATGCTTACACTTCTCCTCCCTTCTCATTTCTCTTTGTTTACTTCTTTGCAGTAATGGGGTTGAACCTAGGTCCCCTCTGCCATTACATCCCTACTCCTATGTTCTTCATTCTCAGAGAGGATCTTGCTATGTTTCCCAGTCCCACCTCCAATTTACAATGTTGCCACCCCAGCCTGGGGATAGCTGGGATACAAGCATGTGCCACCATGTCTGGGCTCTGTGGTTCACATTTTGCATCAAGATTGTAACTGTCCCCAGTGCTCCATTGTGAAGTCTGTTTTAATTTCAGGGTCTGCTGACATTCAGGGATGTGGCCATAGAATTCTCCCAGGAGGAGTGGAAGTGCCTGGTTCCTGCTCAGAGGGCTTTGTACAGGGACGTGATGCTGGAGACCTACAGGAACCTGGTCTTTCTGGGTGAGCTTGACTTTCCCTGAGGCTGGGATCTGCTCTGTGTATCGTAGCATTTCCCCCTTTGTCTTTGGGATTCTGTACATTGACTGATTGAAGTCCTGTTGCCTGTGAAAGATGCTCAACAGTACATCCTTTATACTTTGTTCCCTTTCTTCAGAAGTTCTGCCCTCTTCATGATACTGCAGTGGTGCTTTCAGAGCTAAAGCACAACATAAAGCCTAAAGCCGACTCTTAAAATATCAAGTTCCCCGTTTTCTATTTCTGTGCTTTTGATTCAGTGGTTCTAGGAAGAGAGGTAGATACCTACATGATATAGTGAAATATTTTCTGTATCCCTCTGTAACGTCCTCTTTCTCATGTACAGATAGGGCTGGATTGTGGAGAAGCCACAGTGCATCAGCTTCTTTTCTCTTTACAAGCAGGAATGTGTCCTTCAGACCTGAGTGTCCTCTCCTGGTTGGAGCAAGGGAGGGAGCTCTGGATTCTGAGTGGCCCCGAGGAAGTATCCAGGCCTGCAAATGAGTGGGCATGTGTGGAGGGTGTGAAAGCAGGTAAGAGCTCACATGGGCAGAGAGGCAGCTGCCCACTAAGTAGTGTTGGGGTGCTTTGGCAATGGGAGGGGTCAGGGCTAAGGTGAAGTCCATTTCCTGGGCTTTACATGCAAGGAATTTGGTTTCAAGCTCCACTTTCTCCTTTTCCTCCTCTGCTCCTTCTCCCTATTCTCCCTCCTCTAAACTTTCTCTATGTATACAAGACGATGACATCCCCTTTGGTATCTTTATATAGTAACGTAACATGATTTTGTTAAATTCATTTTTCTTTCCTCCCATTCCTTCCTCCCCCGTGATATTCTCTGTATCTTTATTGTATCCCGTCACTTCCTCAACTGCCTTTTCTCCTTTATTTTGGACTATTTTCTAATTATGAGAGCAACAGTTTAATCCTTAATTTTTGAGTCTGGCTTATTTCACCTCTTTCAATGTGTCTTTGCTACTACCCCACCAAAGAATTCCTTTTAGTGTCAAAGCAAACATTTCTCATAAATATGAACATAATCTTATAGATGCTTTATTATTTGTAGAAGAACCGGAAACAAACATTTCTCCAGCTCCTGCCAAATGTAATGAGCTTGAAAAATCCTTTGATCAAGAATCACACCGTATTATACATCAGACAATCTGTACTGGAGAGAAACAATTTACTTGTGAAATATGTAGGAAAGTCTTCAATAATAAATTTTATCTTACAAGTCATCTTAGAATTCATACTGGAGAGAAACCTTACAAGTGTAATGAGTGTGGGAAGATGTTCAGTAGAAGTTCACACCTTGGAAAACATCGGAGAATCCACACTGGAGAGAAACCTTACAAGTGTAATGAGTGTGGGAAGATGTTCAATGACAGTTCATACCTTGCACAACATTGGAGAATCCACACTGGAGAGAAACCTTTCAGATGTGATGAGTGTGGCAAGGTCTTCCGTAACAAATCCTACCTTGCAAACCACCGGAGAATTCACACTGGGGAGAAACCTTACAAGTGTGATGCATGTGGCAGGGTCTTCAGTCAGATTTCACACCTGGCAAGTCATCGTAGAATCCACACTGGAGAGAAACCTTTCAAATGTAATGAGTGTGGCAAGGTCTTTAGTCGTAACTCATACCTCATTCAACATGTGATAATCCACACGGGGGAGAAACCGTACAAATGCAATGAGTGCGGCAAAGTCTTCAATAAAGAATCAATTCTTACAAATCATCGTAGAATTCACACCGGAGAGAAACCTTACAAGTGTAAAGAGTGTGGGAAGAGCTTCAGTCAGACTGCACATGTTACACAACATCGGAGAATCCACACTGGAGAGAAACCTTTCGAATGCAATGACTGCGGCAAGGTCTTCCAACAAAAATCAGTCCTTATAACTCATCAAAGAATCCACACTGGGGAAAAACCTTTCAAATGCAATGAGTGTGACAAGGTGTTCCATCAAAAATCAGCCCTCATAAGTCATCAAAGAATCCACACTGGAGAAAAACCTTTCAAATGCAATGATTGCGGCAAGGTCTTTAGTCAGAAATCAAACCTTATAATTCATCGGAGAATTCATACTAGAGAAAAACCTTACAGTCATAACGAGAGAGTGAAGGTCTTCAATCACATTTCACACCTTGCACAACAAGAGAATTCACACTGGAGAGAAACCTTTCAAATGCAATGAGTGTGGCAAGGTCTTCAGTCTGAATCATCCCTGAGACGACACTGGAGGATCTATACTGAAGAGAAGGCTTCGACACTTAATCACTGTGCAAGGGCCTCACTTGTCATCCCAACCGTGTCACAAGGAAGCAGGAAAAAGATTAGTTTCTGGCCTCGCATACTGTGGAAAAATTACATAATGTTTTATAACTCAGGACATATCAAAGGTGCAGGGACATTTGAAAAGGGCCAGTTATCTTCATGTTGTAAAGTGTCTCATTCTTCGAGATTTCTTGGAAAGTATCCTGCTCGTCTTGGGTTCTGTGCCTTCCTTACGGGTCTTTCATAAATTGATCATAAATTGATCGATAGTGAGCAGGCTCTCGACAATGGTTCCTTGCTTCCAGCCCACCAAAGAAGTCCTTCTAGTGTCAAAGCAAACATTTCTCATAAATATGAACATGATTTTATAGATTCTTGTTTGTTTATACAAGAACCAAAAACAGACATTCCTCCAGCAGCTCACAAATTTAATGAGTTTGGAAAATCCTTTAATCAAGAGTCACGATGTACTATACATCAGACACTCCGTACTAGAGAGAAGCAATTTATGTGTGATATATGTGGCAAGGTCTTCACTCAAAAATCGAATCTTACAAGTCATCATAGAATTCATACTGGAGAGAAACCTTTCAAGTGTAATGAGTGTGGGAAGGTCTTCAATCACAGTTCACACCTTGCACAACATCAGAGAATCCACACTGGAGAGAAACCTTTCAGATGTGATGACTGTGGCAAAGTCTTCAGTCAGAAGTCCTACCTGGCAAACCACCGGAGAATTCACTCTGGGGAGAGACCTTACAAGTGTGATGCATGTGGCAAGGTCTTCAATGAGATTTCACACCTGACAAGTCATCGTAGAATCCACACTGGAGAGAAACCTTACAAATGTGATGAATGTGGAAAGGTCTTCCACCAAATTTCACACCTTGCACAACATCGAACCATTCACACAGAAGAGAAACCTTTCAAATGTAATGAGTGTGGCAAGGTCTTCAGTCGCAATTCTTACCTTGTTCAACATCTGATAATCCACACTGGGGAAAAACCGTACAAATGCAATGAGTGTGTCAAGGTCTTCAGTCACATTTCACACCTTGCACAACATCGGAGAATTCATACAGGAGAGAAACCTTACAAATGCAATGAGTGTGGCAGTGTTTTCAGTCACAAATCTTCCCTAGCAAATCATCAAAGAATCCACACAGGAGAGAAACCTTTCAAATGCAATGAGTGTGGCAAGGGCTTCAGCCGCAACTCATACCTAGCAGAACATCTGATAATGCATACTGGGGAGAAGCCTTACAAATGCAATGAATGTGGCAAAGTGTTTGGTCGCAGTTCACATCTTGCATGTCATCGCAGAATCCATACGGGAGAGAAACCTTATAAGTGTAATGACTGTGGCAAAGTATTCAGTCAAAATTCATACCTAGCATGTCATCGCAGAATCCACACTGGGGAAAAACCTTATCAATGTAATGACTGTGGCAAGGTCTTCAGTCTGAACTCATCCCTAGCCCATCACCGCAGGATCCATAGTGTAGAGAAGCCATAGTCGTGTAATCAAGGTGCGCAGGGTGGTGGGTCTCACCTACTTCAGAAAAAGGCAGAAGGGTGGCAAGTGCAAATCCAGTCTGGACATAATGGTGAGACTCTCTAAATATGAAATAAAGGGCTGTGATGTAGCTAAGTGTTAGAATGACCGCCTAACACGTTTTGAGTCCCTGGGTTCAATCCCTAAACCCCAGAAGAGGAAAATAGTAATGCAACAAATGTGTTGAGGTCTTCAGTAACATTGACATCTCACATATCAAGCATTTATGGTGGAGAGAAACCCAACGAATGTGATGAGGGTCGCAAACCCTATAAGGTGCATCTGGCCTGGCCGATCATGTGATCCACACCAAGAGGGCTAGGCAAAGTGTTCACTGACATTTCCTATCATGCACATTGTCAATTTCTCATCCTAGAATAAAACCACAAATGAATTAGACAAAGTCTCAGTCAGCATTCAAACCGTGCAAGACCACTGAGATTTCCTAGTGGAGAAATTATCTCCCGTGTGTCATGACTATACAGAGTGATCCAGGCCTCATTTAAGGCTTAGTAACTTAGTTAGTCTGTGATAGAGAGGAACTTCACACATTCATTGGATGTAAACAGGCCCTATGGTAAAAGCCTCTTATCAGGATTCCTGCTGGAACAGAAACTCATAAATGTACCTTGGTTGCAAATCTTTATTATGCACTCAGTCCTCTGTACACAACAGGTAAGGCACAAAAGCATCACTTTGACCAAGCCTGTCTTCAGTGCTCATGTTTCAGTGGACATCAGTTGATCCACACTGGAGACGAACCATGGAAATGTCTGCAGGTGCCAAGCTCTTCTGGCACAGTTCACAGCTTGCACAACCTGGGAGAAGACGTCCTAGAGGTAAAGCTTGAATCCAGTGAGTGTGGCACCCCCTGCATTATGAGTTCAAGCAGTGGTCAGAGTCCATACTAAAGAGCAACATCCATCACAATCACAACACAGGACAGACTTCCATGCCTCAAAACCAGTGGAAACTGTGGAAAAGTTATTTTCATGTGTTGAGAGCCACAGCCGAAGGGGCCCCAGCAAACTTCCAGCTGCCAGCAAACTTCCAGCTGCCGGCTGATGATTGGCTCACAGCGGCCCCAGCAACATCTAGCTGATTGGCTCCTCGGCCCCAGCAACATCTAGCTGATTGGCTCCTCTGCGGTGATGCTCATTGGGCTGTTTCCCTGCCCTTTCAGACCACGGAGCTGCTCATTGGGGGACTTTTTTGGCTCCGCCCACGTGACCCAGCCAATCGGCCTCAAGAGCAGGAGGATTGTGGGAGGTGGGGAGAAGCTTGTGTGGGAGAGAGAGGCTTGTGGAAAGCCGGTGGTGGCAGTTGAGGCTCTGAGGGTTTTTCCTGAGAGGCTGTTTTGTTTGGCGTGTGTGGTTCTAAAAATAAAGTTAGTTTCTTTTGACAAGTGGCTCCTGATTGTGCCCAGCCAGACTGCGGCATTTGGTGGCTCGCACGGGGAGCGACTGAGGGTAAGTGAAACTGCTCGCCCCTGAGGGCAGGGCGAGAGGATGGGTAGCCATTTTAAGATTCCTCTTTTATTTTGCTTCACTTTTGTTTTAAGTTGCCTGTCCCTGGAGATGAGTGAGACGGAAGAAAAACCGCTCACATCTGAGGAAAAACTATTTACGTCTGAGGAACAGATAGGGAGAAAGGACGGATGCCCATGTCAGGAGGATAGAAAGGCTATAATGACTTTTTGTTGTTCCGTTTTTATTTCATTCTGTCTCGGTTTTGTTTGGCGTCATCTTGTTGGGTTGTATTATAGTAGAAATACGGGATCAGAAATTAGTAAAAAACAAACTGAAAGAGTGTTAAGTAAATTGTTAGAGGAAGGAGGCATCTCAGTAAAATCAAGAACAATCAGGGCATACGTTGATAGAATACAAAAATGTAGCCCATGGCTTTTTAAGGAGGAGTTGTTAAATATATCACAATGGAACCATCATGGTGAAGATTTAAAAAGAATAGAAAAGAAAAGCCCAGGGACTCTGCCAGTTGGCACATTGCCATTGTGGACGTTCATATCTTGTTTGCTTAGTCCAAAGCCTTCAGTTCAGACAATGGTAGAGGAAGGAGAAGACATAATGATTCAAGTAAAAGAGAAGGTCTCTCAAGTTAGTCAGACAGAGGAAAAGATTCAAGTAAAAGAGAAGGGCTCTCAAGCTAGTCAGACAGAGAAAGAAAGTGTAAAACAGAAAAAGCCATCAGGGGGAAAGTTACAACAGGACACTGCTACTAACACCTTTCTATCACCAGAGGGTGTAAGTGTCCAACCAACAGCACCACCTCTACAGCAGACTGCTACTAACACCTTTCTATCACCAGAGGGCGTAAGTGTCCAACCAACAGCGCCACCTCCATATGCTGGGAGGCCCCCAACCCCCGCAGTTGATAGTTGGGATCCTGAGACAAGATCTCAAATATTAACATGCCCTGTATTTGAGGCAGGAGGGCAGCGATTTTACCAAGTTTTAAATTTCAAAACAGTGAAGCAGCTAAAAGAGGCTGTAACAACCTATGGTCCTCAAGCACCCTTCACTGTAAGCATGGTCGAATCCATTAACAACTTGAACATGACGCCAGCAGATTGGGCTAATATGTGTAAAGCTGTGCTAAATGGAGGACAATACCTGTTATGGAAGGTTGCCAATGAGGAATTTTGCAAGGAGACGGCTAGGCGAAATGCAGCAGCTGGTTATCCTCAGAGAAATCTAGATATGTTGTTAGGAAAGGGACCTTATGAGGATCAGCAGCAACAAATTGTATATGATCCTGGCGTATACGCACAAATTGCTGCAGATGCAATTAAGGCATGGAAGACTTTACAAGGACATGGAGGTTTACAAGGTCAATTATCTAAGGTAATACAAGGAGCTAATGAACCTTATGCTGAATTTGTAGATAGGCTTATTCAAACAGCTACCAGAGTTTTTGGGAATACAGAACAAGCAATGCCATTACTAAAACACCTGGCTTATGAGCAAGCGAATCGTTGGTGCAGAGATATCATTAGACCATGGAAACATGAAGATTTAAACACATATATTAAATTATGTAGAGACATTAATGAACAAGAGCAAGTCATGGCAGCTGCAGTAAAACAGGCTTTAGATGCCAGAGACATTAATGAACAAGGGGAAATTGTGGCAGCTGCAGTAAAACAGGCTTTAGATGCCAGGCCAAGAACATGCTACAATTGTGAACAAACAGGACATTTTAAAAGGAATTGCCCCATTGGAGGAGGGTTTAACAAAACTAGGTATCAAAGGAGTAGAATACCAGGTATTAGCCCACGATGCCGTAGAGGGAGACATTGGGCTAATGAATGCCGTTCTCAAACCACCATAGAGGGTACTCCATTATCAAAAAACGAACAAGGACCAGGTGTTTATCCACGATATCGTGGAGAAAGGCATCGGGCTCCATTGCCAAAAAATGGACAGGGGGGCCCAATGCTCCGGGGCCCAAAACCACAAATATACGGAGCACTGGAGGAACCCAGCAACCCCATCAGGGTAGTGCCCAGGACACATTGTCCATCAGATCCCTCATCAGACAAACCAGAGGGAGCGCAGGGTTGGACATCTGCGCCTCCGCCAGAGCAGTACTAACTCCAGAGATGGGAGTTCAAATCATTCCCACAGGGGTGAAAGGACCTCTTCCCAAAGGAACAGTAGGCTTATTATTGGGATGCAGCTCTTCTACTCTAAAAGGACTTATGATAAGTCCTGGGGTAATTGATCCCGATTATGAAGGTGAAATAAAAATTATAGCCAGTTCTCCAAAGGGTATATCAGTAATTTCACCAGGAGATAGAATAGCACAGTTACTAATAATACCCAGCCTACATGATAAATTTTCCAGTCGTACTGTAGAAAGAGGTTCCAAGGGATTAGGCTCCACAGGTGTAGATTGGGCTATGCTTTCTTTAAATTTAGATTCTCGCCCCATGCTAAAACTAAATATTCAAGGACATGAATTTAATGGGCTACTGGATACAGGTGCAGACCTTAGCATCATCTCTCGTCAAGAATGGCCAAAACATTGGCCATTACAACAAGCCACTCAAACGCTTCGAGGCCTAGGAGTGGCAACTAATCCCCATAGAAGTGCAATGGTATTAGATTGGAAGGATCCTGAAGGATGTGAAGGAACTATACAGCCATATGTATTGGATCATCTTCCTATAAATTTATGGGGACGAGATGTCCTAGATCAATTAGGTTTGACATTAACAAATAACATCAACCAAAATGCACCCACTATTATGACTAGACAAGGTTTTAGGAAAGGAAAAAGATTAGAAAAACAAGAACAAGGTATAGCAGCACCAATACAAATAGATCAAGGAACAGACAGACATGGGTTGGATTTTCAGAAAGGGCCACTGAGACAATAAAAATTACTTGAAATCAGAAAGACCAGTATGGGTTCCTCAGTGGCCCCTGACTAAAGAAAAGATACAAGCAGCCCATGACCTGGTCAAACAACAATTAGCGGAAGAACATATACAACCTTCTGTATCTCCCCATAATACTCCCATTTTTGTCATCCAAAAGAAATCTGGTAAATGGAGATTATTGCAAGATTTAAGAGCCATTAATAATGAGATGGTTATTATGGGACCTGCTCAATCAGGGATTCCTCAGTTGTCTGCTTTGCCAAAAACCTGGTATGTTTTAGTTATAGATATTAAAGATTGTTTTTTTTCAATTCCAATTCATCCTGAGGATAATCCACGTTTTGCATTTACTATCCCTGCACTGAATCATGAAGGTCCTGATCAGAGATATGAATGGAAAGTACTCCCTCAAGGGATGGCTAACAGCCCAACTGTGTGTCAAATTTATGTTAACAAAGTAATCCAGCCACTTAGAAATCAAAATCCTGAACTACAAATATTTCACTATATGGATGATGTATTATTAGCACACAAAGATAAAAACACATTGCTAGAATGTTATGCCACACTTACACACTTATTAAAAAATTATAATCCAGAGATAGCAATAGATAAAGTACAATTAAATTTTCCAATTAATTATTTAGGAGTTCTATTATCCTCAACCATGGTCCGTCCACCAAAAATTCAAATACGAGTAGATCAACTCAAATCACTTAATGACTTTCAAAAGTTATTAGGAGACATAAATTGGATAAGGCCTTATTTAGGTATACCAACAGGAGAGTTGGGACCTTTATTTGATATCCTAAAAGGTCCATCAGATCCAAATTCACCCCGAATGTTAACGCCTGAAGCAAGAAAGGCATTAAAAATCATTGAAACGTATATGGAAAATATGCATTTGGATAGAATTGATATAAGTTTGCCTTTATTATTTATTGTACTACCAACAAAAAATATTCCTACAGGAGTATTTTGGCAAGAAGGTCCATTGTTATGGATACATTTATCTTATTCTCCTAACACTATTCTTACTAGGTATCCTGAGGCTGTAGGACAATTAATACTCAAAGGAATAAAAGCAGCAAAGGGAGTGTTTGGAATTTCTCCCAATAAAATTATTACTCCATATACTATGAATCAAATTGATGAGTTAGCTAATGTGTTAAATACTTGGGCAATAATCATGTGCAAATCTAATGTTTCATTTGATAACCACTTACCATCTAATCCTTTATTGTCCTTTTGGTCATTGCATCCTGTAATTTTTCCAAAAATGACAAGAAAAACACCTATCATGAATGCTCCAAATATATTCACTGATGGGTCAAATAATGGTACAGCAGCAGTAGTTACCCCTGATCAAACTTTTACATTTTTAGTACCCAAACAATCAGCTCAAAAGGTAGAGCTTAATGCAGGTTTACAAGCTTTTGTGATGTTTAAAGATTCTGTATTTAATTTATTTTCTGATAGTGCCGCAGTCTGGCTGGGCACAATCAGGAGCCACTTGTCAAAAGAAACTAACTTTATTTTTAGAACCACACACGCCAAACAAAACAGCCTCTCAGGAAAAACCCTCAGAGCCTCAACTGCCACCACCGGCTTTCCACAAGCCTCTCTCTCCCACACAAGCTTCTCTCCACCTCCCCCAATCCTCCTGCTCTTGAGGCCGATTGGCTGGGTGACGTGGGTGGAGCCAAAAAATTCCCCCAATGAGCAGCTCCGTGGTCTGAAAGGGCAGGGAAACAGCCCAATGAGCATCACCGCAGAGGAGCCAATCAGCTAGATGTTGCTGGGGCCGAGGAGCCAATCAGCTAGATGTTGCTGGGGCTGCTGTGAGCCAATCATCAGCCGGCAGCTGGAAGTTTGCTGGCAGCTGGAAGTTTGCTGGGGCCCCTTCGGCTGTGGCTCTCAACATCTCCCCCTCTCTGTTTAAACAACAAGCATGTGGCTTAGGGACCGTGTCTGTTAGGCAGTCCAATTCAACATATGGTCCTTACCCGTCATCGGATGAACTGACCTCTAGGCGTCAGACTCCTGTCTTAGGTTGGTATCACTGCAATTGGATCATACCCGTCACTGACTACCGGTCCAGCATACAGCCATACTTGTGGATAGGCCTTTGCACCAGTGGGGGGGTGAGGTTCTTTGCCTCACCTCTGTTGGCCCCCAAATTTTAGACCATCACTAGTAGAGGAGGATGCAAAATGCCATGACATTAAGCCAATTGAGGGCTCCTTTGAAAAATTGTACCACTGGTGACATCATCAGCAAAAATACCCCAACACTACCACAAGTCGATGCACCAACAGATAGTTCACAATGCATACAGGTGAGCTCACAATGTGTCCAGGCAAGTTCTGCAAGCAGTTCAGTGATGGCTATTGTAGAAGCTGTAGATTGGTTTTATCTTTGACTTCACCAGCACTGGGATGAAGATAGGAATTCTGGCTACATACTAACTACAGCTGCTGGCTGATGATTGGCTCACAGCGGCCCCAGCAACATCTAGCTGATTGGCTCCTCGGCCCCAGCAACATCTAGCTGATTGGCTCCTCGGCCCCAGCAACATCTAGCTGATTGGCTCCTCTGCGGTGATGCTCATTGGGCTGTTTCCCTGCCCTTTCAGACCACGGAGCTGCTCATTGGGGGAATTTTTTGGCTCCACCCACGTCACCCAGCCAATCGGCCTCAAGAGCAGGAGGATTGGGGGAGGTGGAGAGAAGCTTGTGTGGGAGAGAGAGGCTTGTGGAAAGCCGGTGGTGGCAGTTGAGGCTCTGAGGGTTTTCCCTGAGAGGCTGTTTTGTTTGGCGTGTGTGGTTCTAAAAATAAAGTTAGTTTCTTTTGACAAGTGGCTCCTGATTGTGCCCAGCCAGACTGTGGCATTTGGTGGCCCGTACGGGGATCGAACCCGCGACCTTGGCGTTATCAGCACCAAGCTCTATATAATGGTACAGCAGCAGTAGTTACCCCTGATCAAACTTTTACATTTTTAGTACCCAAACAATCAGCTCAAAAGGTAGAGCTTAATGCAGTTTTACAAGCTTTTGTGATGTTTAAAGATTCTGTATTTAATTTATTTTCTGATAGTCAGTATGTAGTTAATGCTATAGTATCTCTTGAAGATGCTGGTAGGATTTCCCCTTCTTCTACTGTTTTCTCTTTGTTTTCCACTATACAAAGTCTAATCTGGGACAGAAAAGATCCATTCTTTATAGGACATATCAGGGCACATACAGGATTGCCTGGAGCCCTTGGTTTGGGCAATGATTTAGCAGATAAAACTACACATGACATACATATTTTCTCTACACTAGAAGAAGCTATAAATTTTCATAAAAAGTTCCATATCAATGCTAATACTTTACAAAAGCGTTTTAAAATAACTAAGGAACAAGCTAGACAAATAATAAAACAATGTCAAAATTGTGTGACCTTTTTACCACAAGTTAATCTTGGAGTCAATCCTAGAGGATTGATACCTAACCATATTTGGCAGATGGACGTCACACACTTGCCAGAATTTGGAAAATTAAAATATTTGCATGTTACAGTTGATACTTCTTCTGGATTTTTGATGGGCTCCCTTCATGCCGGAGAAAAAACTAAAGATGTTATAGCTCATTGCTTACAAAATTTTGCCACTGTGGGTGTTCCAAAACAGTTAAAAACAGATAATGCCCCTGGTTATACTTCTACCTCTTTTAAACAATTTTGCTCAACATTTGGCATTACTCATATAACAGGAATCCCATACAATCCACAGGGACAAGGCATAGTTGAAAGAGCTCATCAAACTATTATAATGTACTTATTAAAGCAAAAAGAAGGAATTGGGAAGGGGTATATATTCCCCAAAGATAAACTTAAAATAACCCTTTTTACTCTAAACTTTTTAAATTTGGATTCATCAGGACTTAGTGCTGCGGAAAGGCATATGTGTCCAAAAAATGTGCATAAGCCCAAGGTACTTTGGAAGGATATTCTAACAGGACAATGGAAAGGTCCTGACCCAGTAATTGTCTGGAGTCGGGGGTCTGTTTGTGTGTTTCCACAGGGAGAACAGCAGCCGATTTGGATTCCAGAGAGATTAACCAAGGTCCTGACCCAGTGATTGTCTGGAGTCGGGGGTCTGTTTATGTGTTTCCACAGGGAGAACAGCAGCCGATTTGGATTCCAGAAAGATTAACTAAAGCGATTTCTACAGACCAAAAAGAAGATGATTTGGCTCAAATCCATAACAACTGATATCCAAAACTCCAGTTTGGCTATTCTTACATCTGCAACAGAACCAGGATGCTTTTTTCAATATCTATTTTATTATTGCCCTTTGCCATATCATGAAGTTCTATTTTGTTTTTTGAGCTCATACGGACCTAGGTTAATGTTTTGCTGATCAGTTCTATTTTTTGACTATAGAGTTTTTAAACATTGCAATGGAGATTTCACCTGTAAAAAGTTATAAGGCCTTTACTATAATGTTATGTGTTGTATGTATTATATTATGCGTGCACACTTGTGTTTTGTGTTATATGTTTGAATGTACGTATGTCCATATATCATATATGATGAGCGCTCATGATAAAATGGATCCAAATTTTTTTTTTCACGTGATTTATATGGTTTAATTTAAATTGGGTAAACAACTGTTGAGGATTATTTTAATATATAAACAAAAAAGAAGGTTAACAGATCTGTTTGTTTACTTTCACCTTTCCTTTTCATTATATTTAATAATTCTCTTAAAGATAATGTAAATTGTTAAGAAAATTGTTTTCTTTTAGTGCCTTCTGTAATGTTACATAATTTTTTCTTTAGCCATTATTGCCAGAATTCCTATCTTCATCCCAGTGCCGGTGAAGACAATGTAAATTGTTAAGAAAATTGTTTTCTTTTAGTGCCTTCTGTAATGTTACATAATTTTTTCTTTAGCCATTATTGCCAGAATTCCTATCTTCATCCCAGTGCCGGTGAAGACAATGTAAATTGTTAAGAAAATTGTTTTCTTTTAGTGCCTTCTGTAATGTTACATAATTTTTTCTTTAGCCATTATTGCCAGAATTCCTATCTTCATCCCAGTGCTGGTGAAGTCAAAGATAAAACCAATCTATAGCTTCTACAATAGCCATCACTGAACTGCTTGCAGAACTTGCCTGGACACATTGTGAGCTCACCTGTATGCATTGTGAACTATCTGTTGGTGCATCGACTTGTGGTAGTGTTGGGGTATTTTTGCTGATGATGTCACCGGTGGTACAATTTTTCAAAGGAGCCCTCAATTGGCTTAATGTCATGGCATTTTGCATCCTCCTCTACTAGTGATGGTCTAAAATTTGGGGACCAACAGAGGTGAGGCAAAGAAACTCACCCCCCCACTGGTGCAAAGGCCTATCCACAAGTATAGCTGTATGCTGGACCGGTAGTCAGTGACGGGTATGATCCAATTGCAGTGGTACCAACCTAAGACAGGAGTCTGACGCCTAGAGGTCAGTTCATCCGATGACGGGTAAGGACCATATGTTGAATTGGACTGCCTAACAGACACGGTCCCTAAGCCACATGCTTGTTGTTTAAACAGAGAGGGGGAGATGTTGAGAGCCACAGCCGAAGGGGCCCCAGCAAACTTCCAGCTGCCAGCAAACTTCCAGCTGCTGGCTGATGATTGGCTCACAGCGGCCCCAGCAACATCTAGCTGATTGGCTCCTCTGCGGTGATGCTCATTGGGCTGTTTCCCTGCCCTTTCAGACCACGGAGCTGCTCATTGGGGGACTTTTTTGGCTCCGCCCACGTGACCCAGCCAATCGGCCTCAAGAGCAGGAGGATTGTGGGAGGTGGAGAGAAGCTTGTGTGGGAGAGCGAGGCTTGTGGAAAGCCGGTGGTGGCAGTTGAGGCTCTGAGGGTTTTTCCTGAGAGGCTGTTTTGTTTGGCGTGTGTGGTTCTAAAAATAAAGTTAGTTTCTTTTGATAAGTGGCTCCTGATTGTGCCCAGCCAGACTGCGGCA
>NW_026693861.1:0-10135 GCF_021218885.2 Marmota monax
GCCCAAGAACCGCTTTCTGGACAGTATGGAGTCTCTCAGTTCTTGTGCATCCTGAATACTGCAAATCTGTACACATGGAGTCACCTGGGAGATGCTCAGCTAAGAACTTCTGTTCTACACACCTTGGAGTCCTTCAGGGCATGTGTAGCCTCAAAACAGCTGAATACACATAATGGAATAACTCAGGACAATCACAGTCTGATTACTGCTGTTCTGTATACATAAAGTCACTGAGGAAAGGGACAGCCTGAGAACTGCCGTTCAACTTACCTAGAGTCATTAAGGCAGATGCAGCCTGAGAAATGCTGATCTGTACACCCTGGAGTCACTCAGATTAGGTACCTCCTAAAAGCTTTTGTTCTACACATCATGGAGTCTGATAGAAGGGTGCATCATGAGAGCTGCTTTTCTCTACACCATGGTGTTACTCAAGGTATGCGCAGCTTGAGAGCTGCTGTTGCATAAATTGTGGAGTCACTAAGGATAGGTGCTACCTGAGAACTGTTGTTCTATATACCATAGAGTTCTCAAGGCAGAAATGATATATTTATCATGGTGTTACTCAGGGCAGGTATAGGCTTTGAACTCTTGTTCTTTATATCAGGTGACACTCAGCACAGTTACTATAGGAGATCTGCTCTAATACTCACCGTGGAGTCATGTAGAACCAGGAACAGCCTTAAATTGTTGTTCTCTACATTTGGAGTCGTTCAGTCCATGTGCAGTCTGAACACCGTTGCTCTGTACACCCTGAAGTCATTCAGGGATGCTCAGCAGAGAACTGCTTTTTTACACACTGTAGAGACACACAAGGCAACTGTACCTCTTGAACTGGTCTTCTGGACAGTATGGAGTAACTCATGGCCTGTGCAGCCTGAATACTGCAGGAATACACACAATGGAACCACATAGGAGATGTACAGTCTGAGAATTGCTGTTCTACAGACCATGGAGTCACTCAGGGCAGGCACAGCCTCAGA
The DNA here is from genome assembly GCF_021218885.2 of Marmota monax. Classification (NCBI taxonomy): domain Eukaryota; kingdom Metazoa; phylum Chordata; class Mammalia; order Rodentia; family Sciuridae; genus Marmota; species Marmota monax. The sequence goes on from NW_026693861.1 coordinate 981, forward strand.
AGGGCTGTCATACACAAAATGCAGTAATTCAAGACAGTCTGATTGCTGCTCTTCTGTACGTCATAAAGTCACTCAGGAAAGTTACATCCTGAGAACTGTTGTTCAACACACCCTCGAGTCACTAGGGAGATGTAGCCTGAGATATGCTATTCTGAACATCATAAAGTCACTCAGGGTAGAGAGCTGTTGTTTTACACACACCACCCTGCAGTCCATCAGGAAAGGTGCAGCATGAGAACTGCATTCTGTACAACATGGAATCATTCAGGACAGGCACAGCTTGAGAGCTACTGTCCTACACACCATTGAGTCACTCAGGGAATGTGCATTAGGAGACCTGCTATTCTATTTATGATGGTGTCACTGCAGGTCTGTACACCATGGAGTCACTTGGAAGATGGACAGTCTGAAACTGCTGTTCTACACATAATTGAGTTACTCAGGGTAGGCACATACTTAGAATTGCTTTTCCATATATCAGGGAGTCAATCAGGGCAGCACAGCCTTAGAACATCTGTTCTGTACACCATGGAGTCATTCAGGGCATGCACATCTTAAGAACTGCTGTTCTGTATACCACCAAGATACTAGGTAGGCACAGCATAAGAACTCCTGTTCTATACAACATGGAGATACTTAGGGCAGGTGCAGCCTTAGAAATGGTGTCCTTCAAATCATGGAATTACTCAAGGCAGGCTCTGCATGAGAACTACTTAACTAAATACTACACAGAGTCACTCTGGGCAGTCACATTTGTACATCATGGTGTCACTCAGACTGTCAATAAGTGAGAATTGCTCTAATACACACCATGGAGTCACTCAGAACAGGGCAACAGCCTCAAAATTGTATTTCTGTACACCATGGAGTCATTCAGTGCATGTGCAGCCTAAACACTGCTGTTCTGTGCAACATGAAGTCACTAATGGCATGCTCAGCATGAGAACTGCTTTTCTATACACCATGAAGACACTCAGGGAAGCTGAAGCCTGTGAACTGCTCTTCTGGACAGTATGGAGTCATTTAGGGCACGTGCACACTGAGTACTGCAGGTCTGAACACCATGGAGTCATTGGGTGATGCACAGCCTGAGAACTGCTACACAATTATTCTGGGCATGCACAACCTTAGAACTGTTGTTTTGTACACCATGAAGTCACTCCTAAGAGGCACAGTCTGGGATGTGCTGTTCTACACACCATGGATGCACTCAGGAAAGTGCAGCCTGAGAACTGCTCTTCAGGACAGTATGAAGTCATTCAGGACGTGTGCAGTCTGAGTACAGCACATCTGTACACCATGTAGTCACTTGGGAGATTCACAGCCTGAACATGCTATTCTATACACCATGGAGTCACTCAGGGTAGCTCTGCCTGAGACCAGCTTTTCTATATAGCATGGAGTCACTCAAGGTTGGTGTAGCCTGAGTAGTCCTGTTCTAAATACCATGGAGTCACTTAGGGTAAGTGTAGGCTTAGAACATCTGTTCTGTACATCATGGTTACACTCATATCTATCACTATAGAGAACTACTCTAATAAACACCATGGTGTCACTCAGGGCAGGACACAGCCTTTGAATTGTTGTTCTGTACACCATAAAGTCATTTAAATGTACACAGACTGAACATGACTTCATTCAGGGCATGCTAAGCCTGAGATTTTTTTTAATACACACTATGAACACAGCCAAGGCAGCTGCAGCCTGAGAACTGCTCTTCTAGACAGAATAAAGATGTTCAGGGCATGCGCAGCCTGAGTACTGCAGGTCTGTACACCATGGAGTCACTTGGAAGGTGGACAGTCTGAAACTGCTGTTCTACACATAATTGAGTTACTCAGGGTAGGCACAGCCAGAGAACTGCTCTTCTATGCACCATGGAGTCACTCAGGGATGGTGCAGCCTCAGAACTACTGTAATACACATAATGGAGTAACTCGGGACAGTCAGTCTGATTATTGATCTTCTGTACACCATAAAGTCACTCAGGAAAGGGAGAGCCTGAGAACTGTTGTTCTACACAACCTGGAGTCACTAAGGCAGATGCTGCATGAGAAATGCTGATGTGTATACCATGGAGTCACTCAGGTAGGTGCCACCTAAGAGATGGTGTTCTACACACACTGGAGTCTATCAGGAAAGGTGCAGCATGAGAACTGCTCTTCTGTACACCATGGAGTCATTCAGGGTGGGCACAGCTTGAGAGCTGCTGTCCTACACAGCACGGAGTCAGTCAGATGGTGCATCCAGAAAACTTCTGTTCTACATAAGATGGTGTTACTCAGGGAAGGCACAGACTGAGAATTGTTCCACATATAATGGAGTCAGTCAGGGCAGGCACAGCCTTAGAAGGTCTGTTCTCTTCACCATGGAGCCACTCACAGCATTTACATCTTGAAAGCTGCCATTCTATAGATCATGAAGACACTCCATGCAGGAACAAACAAAGAATTGCTATTCTACACAAGAAATAGTCAATCAGGGCAGGCACAGCCTGTAAACTGCTGTTCTGAATACCATGAAGTCACTTAGGGCAAGTGCAGGCTTAGAATTCTTATTCTGTACATCCTTTTCTGTACAACAGAACTGTACATTCCTATTCTGTACAGTTTTCTGGATGCACCAGAACCATCACAATAGGACAACTCTTCTAATACACACCATAGTGTCATTCAGAACAGAAAACAGCCTTAGAATTGTAGTACACCAAGGAGTCATTCAGTACATGCTCTGTACACCATAAAGTCACTCAGGGCATGCTCAGCCTGAGAACAGCTTTTCTTCACACTGTAGTGACACTCAAGAACTTGAGAACTGCTCTTCTAGATAGTATGGAGTTATTAAGGGCATGTGCAGCCTGAGTACTGCAGGAATATATACCATGGAGTCATTTGGGAGATACATAGCCTGATTACTGCTGTTCTATGCACCATGGAGTCACTCAGGACAAACGTAGCCTCAGAACGGCTATAATATACATAATGGAGTAACTCAGGACAGTCACAGACTGATTACTATGTTCTGTACACCATAAAGTCACTCAGGAAAGGAACAGCCTGATAACTGTTGTTCAACACACCCTAAAGTCACTAAGGTAAATGCAGCCTGAGAAATACTGATCTGTACAACATGGAGTCATTCAGGGTAGGTGTCCCCTGAGAGCTGTCTTTCTACACACCATACAGTCCATCAGGAAATGTGTAGCATGAAAATGGCTGTTCTGTACACCATGGAGTCATTCAGGACAAGCTACTTTCCTACACACCATGGAGTCATTCAGAAAAGCTGCAACTACAGAACCGCTGTTCAGTATATGATGGTGTTACACAGGGAAGGCACAGACTGAGAATTGCTATTCTACATATCATGGAGTCCTTCAGGGAAGGCACAGCCTTAGAACATTTGTTCTGTATACCATGGAGTCCTCAAGGCATGTGCATTTTGAGAACTGCTTTTCTGTACACCTCAAAGACACTCAGTACAGGCACAGTCTGGGAAGTGCAGTTTTATACAAAATGGAGATACTTAGGGCAGGTGCAGCCTGAGAAATGGTGTTCTACCTATTATGGAGTTACAAAATGCAGGCACAGCTTGAGAACTATTGAACAACAGGCTACATAGAGTCACTCAGGTCAGGCACTGCTGGCTGATGATTGGCTCACAGCGGCCCCAGCAACATCTAGCTGATTGGCTCCTCGGCCCCAGCAACATCTAGCTGATTGGCTCCTCTGCGGTGATGCTCATTGGGCTGTTTCCCTGCCCTTTCAGACCACGGAGCTGCTCATTGGGGGACTTTTTTGGCTCCGCCCACGTGACCCAGCCAATCGGCCTCAAGAGCAGGAGGATTGTGGGAGGTGGGGAGAAGCTTGTGTGGGAGAGAGAGGCTTGGGGAAAGCCGGTGGTGGCAGTTGAGGCTCTGAGGGTTTTTCCTGAGAGACTATTTTGTTTGTCGTGTGTGGTTCTAAAAATAAAGTTAGTTTCTTTTGACAAGTGGCTCCTGATTGTGCCCAGCCAGACTGCGGCATTTGGTGGCCCGTACGGGGAGCGACTGAGGGTAAGTGAAACTGCTCGCCCCTGAGGGCAGGGCGAGAGGATGGGTAGCCATTTTAAGATTCTTCTTTTGTTATTTTGTTTCACTTTTGTTTTAAGTTGCCTGTCCCTGGAGATGAGTGAGACGGAAGAAAAACCGCTCACATCTGAGGAAAAACTATTTACGTCTGAGGAACAGATAGGGAGAAAGGACGGATGCCCATGTCAGGAGGATAGAAAGGCTATAATGACTTTTTGTTGTTCCCTTTTTATTTCATTCTGTCTCGGTTTTGTTTGGCGTCATCTTGTTGGGTTGTATTATAGTAGAAATACGGGATCAGAAATTAGTAAAAAACAAACTGAAAGAGTGTTAAGTAAATTGTTAGAGGAAGGAGGCATCCCAGTAAAATCAAGAGCAGTCAGGGCGTACGTTGATACAATACAAAAATGTAGCCCATGGCTTTTTAAGGAGGAGTTGTTAAATATATCACAATGGAACCATCATGGTGAAGATTTAAAAAGAATAGAAAAGAAAAGCCCAGGGACTCTGCCAGTTGGCACATTGCCATTGTGGACGTTCATATCTTGTTTGCTTAGTCCAAAGCCTTCAGTTCAGACAATGGTAGAGGAAGGAGAAGACATAATGATTCAAGTAAAAGAGAAGGTCTCTCAAGTTAGTCAGACAGAGAAAGAAAGTGTAAAACAGAAAAAGCCATCAGGGGGAAAGGTACAACAGGAGACTGCTACTAACACCTTTCTATCACCAGAGGGTGTAAGTGTCCAACCAACAGCACCACCTCTACAGGAGACTGCTACTAACACCTTTCTATCACCAGAGGGCGTAAGTGTCCAACCAACAGCGCCACCTCCATATGCTGGGAGGCCCCCAACCCCCGCAGTTGATAGTTGGGATCCTCAGACAAGATCTCAAATATTAACATGCCCTGTATTTGAGGCAGGAGGGCAGCGATTTTACCAAGTTTTAAATTTCAAAACAGTGAAGCAGCTAAAAGAGGCTGTAACAACCTATGGTCCTCAAGCACCCTTCACTGTAAGCTTGGTCGAATCCATTAACAACTTGAACATGACGCCAGCAGATTGGGCTAATATGTGTAAAGCTGTGCTAAATGGAGGACAATACCTGTTATGGAAGGTTGCCAATGAGGAATTTTGCAAGGAGATGGCTAGGCGAAATGCAGCAGCTGGTTATCCTCAGAGAAATCTAGATATGTTGTTAGGAAAGGGACCTTATGAGGATCAGCAGCAACAAATTGCATATGATCCTGGCGTATACGCACAAATTGCTGCAGATGCAATTAAGGCATGGAAGACTTTACAAGGACATGGAGGTTTACAAGGTCAATTATCTAAGGTAATACAAGGAGCTAATGAACCTTATGCTGAATTTGTAGATAGGCTTATTCAAACAGCTACCAGAGTTTTTGGGAATACAGAACAAGCAATGCCATTACTAAAACACCTGGCTTATGAGCAAGCGAATCGTTGGTGCAGAGATATCATTAGACCATGGAAACATGAAGATTTAAACACATATATTAAATTATGTAGAGACATTAATGAACAAGAGCAAGTCGTGGCAGCTGCAGTAAAACAGGCTTTAGATGCCAGAGACATCAATGAACAAGGGCAAATTGTGGCAGCTGCAGTAAAACAGGCTTTAGATGCCAGGCCAAGAACATGCTACAATTGTGAACAAACAGGACATTTTAAAAGGAATTGCCCCATTGGAGGAGGGTTTAACAAAACTAGGTATCAAAGGAGTAGAATACCAGGTATTTGCCCACGATGCCATAGAGGGAGACATTGGGCTAATGAATGCCGTTCTCAAACCACCATAGAGGGTACTCCATTATCAAAAAACGAACAAGGACCAGGTGTTTATCCACAATATCGTGGAGAAAGGCATCGGGCTCCATTGCCAAAAAACGGACAGGGGGGCCCAATGCTCCGGGGCCCAAAACCACAAATATACGGAGCACTGGAGGAACCCAGCAACCCCATCAGGGTAGTGCCCAGGACACATTGTCCATCAGATCCCTCATCAGACAAACCAGAGGGAGCACAGGGTTGGACATCTGCGCCTCCGCCAGAGCAGTACTAACTCCAGAGATGGGAGTTCAAATCATTCCCACAGGGGTGAAAGGACCTCTTCCCAAAGGAACAGTAGGCTTATTATTGGGACGCAGCTCTTCTACTCTAAAAGGACTTATGATAAGTCCTGGGGTAATTGATCCCGATTATGAAGGTGAAATAAAAATTATAGCCAGTTCTCCAAAGGGTATATCAGTAATTTCACCAGGAGATAGAATAGCACAGTTACTAATAATACCCAGCCTACATGATAAATTTTCCAGTCGTACTGTAGAAAGAGGTTCCAAGGGATTAGGCTCCACAGGTGTAGATTGGGCTATGCTTTCTTTAAATTTAGATTCTCGCCCCATGCTAAAACTAAATATTCGAGGACATGAATTTAATGGGCTACTGGATACAGGTGCAGACCTTAGCATCATCTCTCGTCAAGAATGGCCAAAACATTGGCCATTACAACAAGCCACTCAAATGCTTCGAGGCCTAGGAGTGGCGACTAATCCCCATAGAAGTGCAATGGTATTAGATTGGAAGGATCCTGAAGGATGTGAAGGAACTATACAGCCATATGTATTGGATCATCTTCCCGTAAATTTATGGGGACGAGGTGTCCTAGATCAATTAGGTTTGACATTAACAAACAACATCAACCAAAATGCACCCACTATTATGACTAGACAAGGTTTTAGGAAAGGAAAAAAATTAGAAAAACAAGAACAAGGTATAGCAGCACCAATACAAATAGATCAAGGAACACACAGACATGGGTTGGATTTTCAGAAAGGGCCACTGAGACAATAAAAATTACTTGGAAATCAGAAAGACCAGTATGGGTTCCTCAGTGGCCCCTGACTAAAGAAAAGATACAAGCAGCCCATGACCTGGTCAAACAACAATTAGCAGAAGGACATATACAACCTTCTGTATCTCCCCATAATACTCCCATTTTTGTCATCAAAAAGAAATCTGGTAAATGGAGATTATTGCAAGATTTAAGAGCCATTAATAATGAGATGGTTATTATGGGACCTGCTCAATCAGGGATTCCTCAGTTATCTGCTTTGCCAAAAACCTGGTATGTTTTAGTTATAGATATTAAAGATTGTTTTTTTCAATTCCAATTCATCCTGAGGATAGTCCACGTTTTGCATTTACTATCCCTGCACTGAATCATGAAGGTCCTGATCAGAGATATGAATGGAAAGTACTCCCTCAAGGGATGGCTAACAGCCCAACTATGTGTCAAATTTATGTTAACAAAGTAATCCAGCCACTTAGAAATCAAAATCCTGAACTACAAATATTTCACTATATGGATGATGTATTATTAGCACACAAAGATAAAAACACATTGCTAGAATGTTATGCCACACTTACAAACTTATTAAAAAATTATAATCTAGAGATAGCAATAGATAAAGTACAATTAAATTTTCCAATTAATTATTTAGGAGTTCTATTATCCTCAACCATAGTCCATCCACCAAAAATTCAAATACGAGTAGATCAACTCAAATCACTTAATGACTTTCAAAAGTTATTAGGAGACATAAATTGGATAAGGCCTTTACTATAATGTTATGTGTTGTATGTATTATATTATGTGTGCACACTTGTGTTTTGTGTTATATGTTTGAATGTACGTATGTCCATATATCATATATGATGAGCGCTCATGATAAAATGGATCCAAATATTTTTTTTTCACGTGATTTATATGGTTTAATTTAAATTGGGTAAACAACTGTTGAGGATTGTTGTAATATGTAAACAAAAAAGAAGGTTAACAGATCTGTTTGTTTACTTTCACCTTTCCTTTTCATTATATTTAATAATTCTCTTAAAGATAATGTAAATTGTTAAGAAAATTGTTTTCTTTTAGTGCCTTCTGTAGTGTTACATAATTTTTTCTTTAGCCATTATTGCCAGAATTCCTATCTTCATCCCAGTGCCAGTGAAGACAATGTAAATTGTTAAGAAAATTGTTTTCTTTTAGTGCCTTCTGGAATGTTACATAATTTTTTCTTTAGCCATTATTGCCAGAATTCCTATCTTCATCCCAGTGCTGGTGAAGTCAAAGATAAAACCAATCTACAGCTTCTACAATAGCCATCACTGAACTGCTTGCAGAACTTGCCTGGACACATTGTGAGCTCACCTGTATGCATTGTGAACTATCTGTTGGTGCAGCGACTTGTGGTAGTGTTGGGGTATTTTTGCTGATGATGTCACCGGTGGTACAATTTTTCAAAGGAGCCCTCAATTGGCTTAATGTCATGGCATTTTGCATCCTCCTCTACTAGTGATGGTCTAAAATTTGGGGGCCAACAGAGGTGAGGCAAAGAACCTCACCCCCCCCACAGGTGCAAAGGCCTATCCACAAGTATGGCTGTATGCTGGACCGGTAGTCAGTGACGGGTATGATCCAATTGCAGTGGTACCAACCTAAGACAGGAGGCTGACGCCTAGAGGTCAGTTCATCTGATGACGGGTAAGGACCATATGTTGAATTGGACTGCCTAACAGGCACGGTCCCTAAGCCACATGCTTGTTGTTTAAACAGAGAGGGGGAGATGTTGAGAGCCACAGCCAAAGGGGCCCCAGCAAACTTCCATCTGCCAGCAAACTTCCAGCTGCTGGCTGATGATTGGCTCACAGCGGCCCCAGCAACATCTAGCTGATTGGCTCCTCGGCCCCAGCAACATCTAGCTGATTGGCTCCTCTGAGGTGATGCTCATTGGGCTGTTTCCCTGCCCTTTCAGACCACGGAGCTGCTCATTGGGGGACTTTTTTGGCTCCGCCCACGTGACCCAGCCAATCGGCCTCAAGAGCAGGAGGATTGTGGGAGGTGGGAGAAGCTTGTGTGGGAGAGAGAGGCTTGGGGAAAGCCGGTGGTGGCAGTTGAGGCTCTGAGGGTTTTTCCTGAGAGACTATTTTGTTTGTCGTGTGTGGTTCTAAAAATAAAGTTAGTTTCTTTTGACAAGTGGCTCCTGATTGTGCCCAGCCAGACTGCGGCA
>NW_026693862.1:0-8853 GCF_021218885.2 Marmota monax
GTGCTGGGAGCCATTAGCCAAGTAAGTATGACAATTTCCTTGCCAGCGTACCCCATGTTGCAGTGACATTGAATGTACATGACCTTGCTCAAGGACCAAGGCAGATTAGGGTGTTCCCGGTTTTAAGATAATCGTGTTTAGGGCGTTCCCAGTTTAGGTTCCAGGTTTAAGGTTTAAGATTATTCCTGCTGGGAATAGGGCGTATCCTGCTGCCTGAGTTCCCCTTGAGTTCTCATGGGATTTAGACAGTATATTTTGGAGATAGAAGCCCAGTGGAGGTGGATTTGGGCTGAGAACGTGGATTTCCCCAGAACGTGATTGTAGACGGCTGGTGTGAGTTCGGGAATAAAGAGTTGCTGTTTGAATCTACAAGCTGTGTGGTGGCTCGTGATTTTGTGCCCAGCCAGACTGTGGCATTTGGTGGCCCGTTCGGGGAACTTCTGAAGCTTGGAGGTAAGTGAAATTGCTTGCCCCTGAAGAAGAGCGAAAGAATGGGTGACCAACCCAAAAAACAATGTGTTATTGTTTTGATTTATCTTGTTTTTGTTTCAAGCTGCCTATCCCTAGAACTTTCTCAGGCAAACCTGGGAAAATGGTTGACTCAAGGTTTGAAGTTATTTGCCTCCGAGCAAAAGAAATTGTTAGAGGAAGGAGGCACCCCAGTGAGACCAAGAACAATTAGGGCATATGTTGATACAATACAAAAATGTAGCCCATGGCTTTTTAAAGACGAGTTATTAAGTATATCAATGGGACCACCATGGTATCCTGTAGAAGGATTTTTCTTCAACAAGAAAGAGATGGCTAGTTCTGTTTACTATATTTGTCTAAGATCTTGGTTTTTACAGACATCTGATTAATTTACAAAGCTAAAGTGTTAAAATATCAACCACTAAATATGAAATCAAGTACTCTTTACTTATTAAGTTCCATAAGGTAATATATTTAAACATTATGTGTGTTTTCATAAATTGGTAAATGGAAAAATGTTTAATATTGCTTTGGTCTGTGTCTTTGCTAAAACAAGGTTACTAAGTGTTAAGATTCTATCATGTGTAATTTATATACAAAGAGTAGAAAAATTTTCAGTTAGGTTTCAATTATAGTATTATAGTATCATAAAAAACATGAAAGTCTTTCATCTTATTAAAGTGGAGTAATTTGTCTAAATCAGAAATTTTATAAGAGTTGTTTCAAAATGTAAATTTATAAAAAGGGTTAACGGTTAAAAAAGAGAGAAAAAGATTCAAGATGTGGAAATATATTTTAATATAAAAAGTTAAAGGAAAAAAATGTTTCTAGATGAGATAATCTCTGTGTGGTAAAGTAAAAAGTTGTAAAATGCCATTTAAAAAGATTTTGAGGAAACTAGACTTAATTTAAAAGCTTGAGAAAGGAAGAAAGAAGAAAAAGGTATTTGTACATGGCAGATTGAGACAAAGCTTCTCAATGGAGTTAAAAAAAAAGCCTTTGGTTGAAGGGCAGCCATGTAAAATAACATTAAAGCGATTTAAACAGAATCTAAGCCTCGTTTAAAAGAGTGAAGTTGTAGGTGGTGAAAAAGTACATTTAAAAGTACAGTATAGATGATAATTAAAAGGCTTTAAAAGGTTAAATTGAAGGTGGTCGAGATACCTTCATGGCGGAAAAAAGATTGCTTTATTGCATCATTCGAAGCCTAATTAATCTTAAAGGCATTACTTTAAAAAAATGGGAAGATAATAGGATAAAAGATTTAGATAAAGAAGATTAAAAATTTAAAGTGAAAAACTTTAAAGACAGAAGTACAGAAAGGTAAAAAAAGAGAAAAGATGTAGAAAGATAGATTAAAAATTTGAAGTGAAAAACTTTAAAGACAGAAGTATAGAAAGTTAAAAAGAATAAAGATAAAGAAGATGTAGAAAGATTAAAAAAAATGTAGGAAGACAAGAATTTTATACCCACAAAATAGGAAAAAAAAAAAACTAGGAGGAAAATAAGCAACTAAGGGTAAAAATACAAACCTTAGGAAAAAAACTAGAAGATAGAAATAAGATAGAAAATGGTTGAAAATGTCAAGTAAGGTATTATACAGATAGAAAATGCAAAAAGCTAAGACAACTATTAGATACAGACATATACTTATTAAAGCAAAAAGAGGGAATTGGAAGGGGGTATATATCCCCCAAAGATAAACTTAAAATAACGCTATTTACTCTAAACTTTTTAAATTTGGATTCTTCAGGACTTAGTGCTGCGGAAAGGCATATGTATCCAAAAAATGTACATAAGCCTAAAGTACTTTGGAAAGATATTCTAACAGGACAATGGAAAGGTCCTGACCCAGTGATTGTCTGGAGTCGGGGGTCTGTTTGTGTTTTTCCACAGGGAGAACAGCAGCCCATTTGGATTCCAGAGAGATTAACTAAAACAGTTTCTACAGATCGAAAAGAAGATGATTTGACTCAAATCCATAACAGCTGATATCCAGAACTCCAGCTTGGCCATTCTTACATCTGCGACAGTGATTAACCAGGATGCTTTTTTCAATAGCTATTTTATTATTGCATTTTTCCACATCATAAGGTTCTATTTTTATTTTTTGAGCTCATACAAACCTAGGTTAATGTTTTTCTGATCAGTTTTATTTTTTGACTGTGGAGTTTTTAAACATTGCAATGGAGATTTCACCTAGGTAAAGCTACAAGGCCTTTACTATTATGTGTTGTACGTTTGTGTACACTCTTGTGTTTTGTGTTGTATGTCTGTATGTGCGTATGTCCATATTTCTTGTATGAGGAGCGCTCATGAAAAAATGGATCCGAATTATTATTATTTTTTTATTCACGTGATTTAAATGGTTTAATTTAAATTATGTAAACAGCTGTTAAGGATTGTTTTTAAAGGTGGTTAACAGATCTGTTTGTTTACTAGTTTAAATTAGGTAAAAGGCTGTTAAGCATTGTTTTTAAAGTAGGTTAACAGATCTGTTTGTTTACTTTCACCTTTCCTTTTCATTATATTTAATAATTCTTTTCAGGATAATGTCTCTTTAGCATCATTGCCAGAATTCCTATCTCCATCCCAGTGCCAGTGAAGAACTCAACAAGTAATGCTCAATCAAAGAGTCAACTTACTTTGGGAGGAAACGGATTTTGGGAGGAAATGGACATATTGATAGATTCCTCTGCTTTGAACTGCTTGCAGAACTTGCCTGGACTATGTAACTATCGTTTGGTGCAGCGAATTGTGGTAATGGTGGCATATCTTTGCTGATGGTGTCACCAGTGATGCAATTTTTCTCAAGGAGCCGTCAATTGGCTTGGTGTCGTGGCATTTCTGTATCCTCCTCCCTTCTGCTAGTGATGGTCTAAAATTTGGGGGCCAATGGCTTATGCTGGACCGGTAGTCAGTGACGGGTATGATCCAATTGCAGTGGTATCAACCTAAGACAGGAGGCTGACGCCTAAAGGTCAGTTTTCCGATGACGGGTAAGAACCATATGTTGAATTGGACAACCTACCAGGCACGGTCCATAAGCCACATTAACCTCACTCCCCCACTGGCACCAAGGCCAAATTTGGGGGCCAACAGAGGTGAGGCAAAGAACCTCACCCCCCCCACTGGTGCATAGACCTATCCACAAGTATGGCTGTATGCTGGACCGGTAGTCAGTGACGGGTATGATTCAATTGCAGTGGTATCAACCTAAGACAGGAGGCTGACGCCTAAAGGTCAGTTTTCCGATGACGGGTAAGAACCATATGTTGAATTGGACAACCTACCAGGCACGGTCCTTAAGCCACATTGCTTGTTGTTTAATTAATCAGAAGGGGGGAGATGCTGGGAGCCATTAGCCAAGTAAGTATGACAATTTCCTTGCCAGCGTACCCCATGTTGCAGTGACATTGAATGTACATGACCTTGCTCAAGGACCAAGGCAGATTAGGGTGTTCCCGGTTTTAAGATAATCGTGTTTAGGGCGTTCCCAGTTTAGGTTCCAGGTTTAAGGTTTAAGATTATTCCTGCTGGGAATAGGGCGTATCCTGCTGCCTGAGTTCCCCTTGAGTTCTCATGGGATTTAGACAGTATATTTTGGAGATAGAAGCCCAGTGGAGGTGGATTTGGGCTGAGAACGTGGATTTCCCCAGAACGTGATTGTAGACGGCTGGTGTGAGTTCGGGAATAAAGAGTTGCTGTTTGAATCTACAAGCTGTGTGGTGGCTCGTGATTGTGTGCCCAGCCAGACTGCGGCACTGCAGCCCAAGAACCGCTTTCTGGACAGTATGGAGTCTCTCAGTTCTTGTGCATCCTGAATACTGCAAATCTGTACACATGGAGTCACCTGGGAGATGCTCAGCTAAGAACTTCTGTTCTACACACCTTGGAGTCCTTCAGGGCATGTGTAGCCTCAAAACAGCTGAATACACATAATGGAATAACTCAGGACAATCACAGTCTGATTACTGCTGTTCTGTATACATAAAGTCACTGAGGAAAGGGACAGCCTGAGAACTGCCGTTCAACTTACCTAGAGTCATTAAGGCAGATGCAGCCTGAGAAATGCTGATCTGTACACCCTGGAGTCACTCAGATTAGGTACCTCCTAAAAGCTTTTGTTCTACACATCATGGAGTCTGATAGAAGGGTGCATCATGAGAGCTGCTTTTCTCTACACCATGGTGTTACTCAAGGTATGCGCAGCTTGAGAGCTGCTGTTGCATAAATTGTGGAGTCACTAAGGATAGGTGCTACCTGAGAACTGTTGTTCTATATACCATAGAGTTCTCAAGGCAGAAATGATATATTTATCATGGTGTTACTCAGGGCAGGTATAGGCTTTGAACTCTTGTTCTTTATATCAGGTGACACTCAGCACAGTTACTATAGGAGATCTGCTCTAATACTCACCGTGGAGTCATGTAGAACCAGGAACAGCCTTAAATTGTTGTTCTCTACATTTGGAGTCGTTCAGTCCATGTGCAGTCTGAACACCGTTGCTCTGTACACCCTGAAGTCATTCAGGGATGCTCAGCAGAGAACTGCTTTTTTACACACTGTAGAGACACACAAGGCAACTGTACCTCTTGAACTGGTCTTCTGGACAGTATGGAGTAACTCATGGCCTGTGCAGCCTGAATACTGCAGGAATACACACAATGGAACCACATAGGAGATGTACAGTCTGAGAATTGCTGTTCTACAGACCATGGAGTCACTCAGGGCAGGCACAGCCTCAGAAGGGCTGTCATACACAAAATGCAGTAATTCAAGACAGTCTGATTGCTGCTCTTCTGTACGTCATAAAGTCACTCAGGAAAGTTACATCCTGAGAACTGTTGTTCAACACACCCTCGAGTCACTAGGGAGATGTAGCCTGAGATATGCTATTCTGAACATCATAAAGTCACTCAGGGTAGAGAGCTGTTGTTTTACACACACACCCTGCAGTCCATCAGGAAAGGTGCAGCATGAGAACTGCATTCTGTACAACATGGAATCATTCAGGACAGGCACAGCTTGAGAGCTACTGTCCTACACACCATTGAGTCACTCAGGGAATGTGCATTAGGAGACCTGCTATTCTATTTATGATGGTGTCACTGCAGGTCTGTACACCATGGAGTCACTTGGAAGATGGACAGTCTGAAACTGCTGTTCTACACATAATTGAGTTACTCAGGGTAGGCACATACTTAGAATTGCTTTTCCATATATCAGGGAGTCAATCAGGGCAGCACAGCCTTAGAACATCTGTTCTGTACACCATGGAGTCATTCAGGGCATGCACATCTTAAGAACTGCTGTTCTGTATACCACCAAGATACTAGGTAGGCACAGCATAAGAACTCCTGTTCTATACAACATGGAGATACTTAGGGCAGGTGCAGCCTTAGAAATGATGTCCTTCAAATCATGGAATTACTCAAGGCAGGCTCTGCATGAGAACTACTTAACTAAATACTACACAGAGTCACTCTGGGCAGTCACATTTGTACATCATGGTGTCACTCAGACTGTCAATAAGTGAGAATTGCTCTAATACACACCATGGAGTCACTCAGAACAGGGCAACAGCCTCAAAATTGTATTTCTGTACACCATGGAGTCATTCAGTGCATGTGCAGCCTAAACACTGCTGTTCTGTGCAACATGAAGTCACTAATGGCATGCTCAGCATGAGAACTGCTTTTCTATACACCATGAAGACACTCAGGGAAGCTGAAGCCTGTGAACTGCTCTTCTGGACAGTATGGAGTCATTTAGGGCACGTGCACACTGAGTACTGCAGGTCTGAACACCATGGAGTCATTGGGTGATGCACAGCCTGAGAACTGCTACACAATTATTCTGGGCATGCACAACCTTAGAACTGTTGTTTTGTACACCATGAAGTCACTCCTAAGAGGCACAGTCTGGGATGTGCTGTTCTACACACCATGGATGCACTCAGGAAAGTGCAGCCTGAGAACTGCTCTTCAGGACAGTATGAAGTCATTCAGGACGTGTGCAGTCTGAGTACAGCACATCTGTACACCATGTAGTCACTTGGGAGATTCACAGCCTGAACATGCTATTCTATACACCATGGAGTCACTCAGGGTAGCTCTGCCTGAGACCAGCTTTTCTATATAGCATGGAGTCACTCAAGGTTGGTGTAGCCTGAGTAGTCCTGTTCTAAATACCATGGAGTCACTTAGGGTAAGTGTAGGCTTAGAACATCTGTTCTGTACATCATGGTTACACTCATATCTATCACTATAGAGAACTACTCTAATAAACACCATGGTGTCACTCAGGGCAGGACACAGCCTTTGAATTGTTGTTCTGTACACCATAAAGTCATTTAAATGTACACAGACTGAACATGACTTCATTCAGGGCATGCTAAGCCTGAGATTTTTTTTAATACACACTATGAACACAGCCAAGGCAGCTGCAGCCTGAGAACTGCTCTTCTAGACAGAATAAAGATGTTCAGGGCATGCGCAGCCTGAGTACTGCAGGTCTGTACACCATGGAGTCACTTGGAAGGTGGACAGTCTGAAACTGCTGTTCTACACATAATTGAGTTACTCAGGGTAGGCACAGCCAGAGAACTGCTCTTCTATGCACCATGGAGTCACTCAGGGATGGTGCAGCCTCAGAACTACTGTAATACACATAATGGAGTAACTCGGGACAGTCAGTCTGATTATTGATCTTCTGTACACCATAAAGTCACTCAGGAAAGGGAGAGCCTGAGAACTGTTGTTCTACACAACCTGGAGTCACTAAGGCAGATGCTGCATGAGAAATGCTGATGTGTATACCATGGAGTCACTCAGGTAGGTGCCACCTAAGAGATGGTGTTCTACACACACTGGAGTCTATCAGGAAAGGTGCAGCATGAGAACTGCTCTTCTGTACACCATGGAGTCATTCAGGGTGGGCACAGCTTGAGAGCTGCTGTCCTACACAGCACGGAGTCAGTCAGATGGTGCATCCAGAAAACTTCTGTTCTACATAAGATGGTGTTACTCAGGGAAGGCACAGACTGAGAATTGTTCCACATATAATGGAGTCAGTCAGGGCAGGCACAGCCTTAGAAGGTCTGTTCTCTTCACCATGGAGCCACTCACAGCATTTACATCTTGAAAGCTGCCATTCTATAGATCATGAAGACACTCCATGCAGGAACAAACAAAGAATTGCTATTCTACACAAGAAATAGTCAATCAGGGCAGGCACAGCCTGTAAACTGCTGTTCTGAATACCATGAAGTCACTTAGGGCAAGTGCAGGCTTAGAATTCTTATTCTGTACATCCTTTTCTGTACAACAGAACTGTACATTCCTATTCTGTACAGTTTTCTGGATGCACCAGAACCATCACAATAGGACAACTCTTCTAATACACACCATAGTGTCATTCAGAACAGAAAACAGCCTTAGAATTGTAGTACACCAAGGAGTCATTCAGTACATGCTCTGTACACCATAAAGTCACTCAGGGCATGCTCAGCCTGAGAACAGCTTTTCTTCACACTGTAGTGACACTCAAGAACTTGAGAACTGCTCTTCTAGATAGTATGGAGTTATTAAGGGCATGTGCAGCCTGAGTACTGCAGGAATATATACCATGGAGTCATTTGGGAGATACATAGCCTGATTACTGCTGTTCTATGCACCATGGAGTCACTCAGGACAAACGTAGCCTCAGAACGGCTATAATATACATAATGGAGTAACTCAGGACAGTCACAGACTGATTACTATGTTCTGTACACCATAAAGTCACTCAGGAAAGGAACAGCCTGATAACTGTTGTTCAACACACCCTAAAGTCACTAAGGTAAATGCAGCCTGAGAAATACTGATCTGTACAACATGGAGTCATTCAGGGTAGGTGTCCCCTGAGAGCTGTCTTTCTACACACCATACAGTCCATCAGGAAATGTGTAGCATGAAAATGGCTGTTCTGTACACCATGGAGTCATTCAGGACAAGCTACTTTCCTACACACCATGGAGTCATTCAGAAAAGCTGCAACTACAGAACCGCTGTTCAGTATATGATGGTGTTACACAGGGAAGGCACAGACTGAGAATTGCTATTCTACATATCATGGAGTCCTTCAGGGAAGGCACAGCCTTAGAACATTTGTTCTGTATACCATGGAGTCCTCAAGGCATGTGCATTTTGAGAACTGCTTTTCTGTACACCTCAAAGACACTCAGTACAGGCACAGTCTGGGAAGTGCAGTTTTATACAAAATGGAGATACTTAGGGCAGGTGCAGCCTGAGAAATGGTGTTCTACCTATTATGGAGTTACAAAATGCAGGCACAGCTTGAGAACTATTGAACAACAGGCTACATAGAGTCACTCAGGTC
>NW_026693863.1:0-18291 GCF_021218885.2 Marmota monax
TCACTGTAGAATTATTTACACAAACTAAGTGTCCTTGGAGTGTCTGGGTTGGTAGACATGCCACCCTATTCTGCTGTCTCCATGTGGCTCTTCCTGTGTCTGTCTCTGCATCTCTTTTGCTAAGGACACAGTCCATATTGTAGTAAGAGCATTAGTGAAAGGCTTTAAGATTATTGAGGAATTACATACAAATGGAATAAAAAATGAACACTGCTCCAAACCTTTCTGCCATATCAAATCACTATTCTCTTTGGACATAGACTACTTTCTTTGTCTAATTACCACTGGTTGTCATGATTGAGAAAATATGTAAGTGTGCAAAAGAATCAGAGAATTTGATTCAGATTTTGCAGTGACTCTATCCTCTAGGTGCCACGTCCAAGATCAGAGGATTCATCAATCTCTACAGAAATGTGATGGATTTAACCCAGGCAAATTATTTTTTTCCTAATACAATTAAATTGAAGCATTTGTCATAGTATTAGACAATCTCAAAGACAGGCTGAAATTTCTCCCTTCACTTTTTTTTCCTCTTGTAATTTTTGTTGTAAGGAAAGACATAAAGATTGTTTTTTCAAGGGAAAGCCAAAACTTCCATTTTTGATTTTTGAAAAAAAAAATGTCATTAATTATAGGAATATATCTTCATTTATTCCTGATCATTTATTGCTTCCTGCTTGTAGATTGAAACTACAGAGAGTGGAGAATATCACCTGGACCTTTCTCAAAACATTTTCAGAGTTCATTTTTGTTTTGACTATTGTTTAAAATCATGTTTTAAATTATTGTTTTAAATTATGCACTTTAATAGCTAAATTAATATCTTGAATTTAGAATTTTCAATTCTCTTAAAATTTCTGCTCAGGAAATTCCAACTAAATGAATACACTACAAAATATAAAGGCTGGAGGAGCTATCCAAAATGCTTAAGTATAAACATTGTTTTTACCTCAGTGTCTTTTATAAAAATCCTATAGGAATGAATTACAGCTTTCAATCATAGAACAATTACATCAACTACAGCACCAAAGGAAAATTTGTCCTACTTTTTAAATATAAATGTAAAATAATCACTAGTTTAAAATGTTTAATGTATGAGTTATCACAAACTGTTAATTCTACTATTTTGCTTTTAAATATTATGCTACTTTATATTAATAACAATAATTTATAACATATAATATAAATATTGATCTAAAGCTCTATTTCAAATGAGTTAAGAATTTAATTGCAAATTCCCTCTCTGAGGGATCTTCACATTTAGACATATTTGATACAATGTTTCTTTGTTAATCAATCAAGTGATTACTCAATTGGATATTCTGTTAAAAGACAATACTAATGAAAAATCGTTTTTTTTTTTAAGAGAGAGAGAGAGAGAGAATGAATTTTTTAATATTTATTTTTCAGTTCTTGGCGGACACAACATCTTTGTTTGTATGTGGTGCTGAGGATCCAACCCGGGCCTCACGAATGCCAGGTGAGTGCACTACCGCTTGAGCCACATTCCCAGCCCCGAAAAAATCGTTTTTTAAAACAAAATTCAAGAAAAAAATTTGAGTAATCTCAGTTTAACTCCTAGAAACCTGATGTTCAATCAATAAACTTTTATAAATATTGATCAAAATTTATCTAAATTTAAGCTTCTTTATTTTGACTGAGGATTTGAAGTATAATAAGAGATGTTTATCTTATAAACATAATTTATATTGTTGCCATAATTCCATTCCAAGAACACTGAATCTCATATATACAAGCACAGCTGAGATTTAATAAAAATAATGATTCTGTTTTCTATCAATTTTTTATCATTTTGACTTTTTATATCCATTTTAAAGGTCATCTAGAATTGGGAAAAGAAGAGCATTAGATTGCTTTTTCTTATTCTTTAAGATGAAGTATGACTGGATATTTTATCTCAGTATTGACATTTTGTATTTATTTTTAATTAAATAATATTTCTATCAACATTTTTATCTTTTATCACTTTTTTATTTCTGCATTTGTTATACTCTTTCCTGATAAGTTAATCTTTCATTAATATTAGAAAATTTAACTGGGAAAATACCACAAATAGGGGAAAATGGGTAGCTTAACAAATCAGCAATCAGAGAACACTTTTCTCCCATTGCCCAAATCAAGAGGTTTGCTCAAGCTCTACCTGGAGGAAAGCAGAGCCAGCCCCTCTGAACACAGTCCCAAGTACAGTCACTCCCTGCCTTCATTGGGGGGGGGGCAGTTTCTTGCATTTATTATACTTTGATCTTCATTTTTATAAGTTTGTATCCCTAGCCATACATTTAATCTGTTTTGAACTCTGCATGAATATGAATAAAACTATTATTTTGAGTGCTTCTTTAGTTCAGCATTTTAATAAGATTTATCCAGTTTTTGACTGGAATGGCATTGACTTTAGAGATCAGTTTGAGTAAAATCAACATCTTAAATAATGTGGAGTCTTAAATTCTATGAACAAGATAGTTTTCACTAATTATATAGATCAAACAAATTACTTGTATTTAAACAATATTTGCTGATTAGAAGGCTTAAACATTGTTTGTTAGATTTAACTCTAATTTTGATGTTTTAAAGATCTTATAAAAGGTACATTTTAAAATTTAAAAGTTGTATGGAAATGGAGTTGATTTTGTACATTAATCATGTATGAATTAAACATGGGAGATTTCCTTGTAAACCTCAATGCAGATTTACTTCTATCTTCATGTAAGATTGTCTTCATTGAAAGGTGACAGTTCTGCTTCTTCAGTCTTTCTGGGTGGTACTTCTTTTCTTTGCTCCAGGGTACCCTACTGAATTACTAATTAGAAGTCAGGATAGCAGCCAGATTACCTTCTTCATCCTCTCAAAGAAAAACACTCAAGACTTCTCATTAAATGTAAGATTCACTGGAGACCTTACATATCCCCAGAAAGCCACACTAATCTGAGTTTATTTTACATTTTATCAGAAATGACCATGAAGTTTATCATATTACCTTCCTATATCTGTTAAGATGTTAATGTTATCTTCCTATTTTAATCTCTTAATTTGGTAAATTGTTTTGAACAGCAATCCAAACTTTCCTTCACAAAATAAAACCAGCCTGTTGTTAAATATTATTGTTTTTACATATTGCTTAAATTAGATGATGAACTTTTAAAATACTAACTTTTATATTTTGATATCATTTAATCTTAGAAACAAGTTTCAAGAAGAATAAAAGCAACTTCCATATACACATTACCAAGATTTAATAATTATTTCTATATTGTTCACCATTGTCAATAAAAGGAAATGCATTACTCTATATAAATTTATTGATAATATGAAAATGTATATATACTAAACAAATATATAAACATATACATATGTGTGTTTCTTATATTAAAAATGAGATTAAATTATAATAATCAAGCTTCTTTCATTATAAACATTTCACTGTACAAATGTGTGTGCATATCTAGATATAAATATATCAAAAGGAAAAGGCTGTTCTCTGCCATGATGACAGAATGGTTATCATTTGGGAAATTTAGCCTTTATAAAAATATGTAATCAACTGTCCATATTTAAATTCCATAAATTGTCTCAATAATATCCTTCTCAGCCATTTCTTTCTTAGCTCAGAATTCAACTGACACTCAACATTGTATTTGATTGACATGCTTCAATGGTCACCTTTACCAGAAGAGTTCTTAAATATACCTTTCTGCTTGTTGCTCTTTGTATTTTTTTTCATATTTCCAAAATTCAAGTAACATTTAATTTCAAGTTACATATTTCTGTCCAAGAAACAGCTGAAATGACGTTATGTCCTCCTTGGTTGGTAATTTTAGGAGGTACAGGATGTCAGTTTGTCGCAGTCCTAGTGATGACAGATGTCATTTATTAAGGTGTTGTGAGCAGAGTTTCTTCTCTTTAAAATTATTACTTTTCAATTTTAATCAAGAAATACTATTTGGGAACATACTCGAGGTTTCTGTTTTTCATCAAAATTTCACGATAGCTTAATCATTAATTATTTTCTAATATTTCTGTACCATAATAATCATTGACACTCTAAGAAAGTTTTTTCTTTTCTTCCCCATTAGAATTATGGGTTTTAACTTTCTCAAAGACTTTAAAATTGTCTGCCCAAATGGCTGTGCCCTTTTATATCTCCTCCACGAATGTATGCCAGCTGTTGCTATATGTTGTTACCAAAATCTTATGTTACAATTCTTTCATCATTCTCTCCTTCTAGTGGTCAGTAAGGAGCATCCCATTAGATGGGTACAGATGCCCACTGATTTGTTACTTCTGAGGACTGTAGTTTTCAATTCTAATATCCCCCTTTATGTCACTTGTCATTTATCAATGTCTCTATTGTTTCCATATTTTTTACAATACCTGTTTTTCTTTAGGATCTGCTGCACTTCACAACTATAAGAAATGTAGTTGTTTTAAAGTAGATATGCCACTATCTGAGTCCTTGTGAATCTACTTTTTGTTTGTCACATACCTTTTAAAATTATGTTTTCTTTCTTTATGCTTTTTCTATGTATTATTATTATTGTTCCTTTTTGAGCAATTCATTAAAAATTTAGAGATAATCTGTGGCTTCAGATGCTCATTTTGTTGTTATTCTTCTTCAGAATGTTCCCTAAGCTATTATATTAAAGATACAGGAGTGATCTCTTTTAGTGCTCCTGTCTGCACCTTGAAGAACAATTGAAAGAATACTATAAAGGTACTGTCTATGTTCATTGCTATTATGGGAAATACTACAGATTCATGGATATTGGAACATCATTTGGATATTGAAACAAATTTATATAAAAATTGGTATCACAAGAAGCTTAATTCTTTTATTTGCTTCTCTTTCAACCAAAAGACAGGACCTTTGAGAATTGTCATAGTAGTTTGATGTTCATGTGGGTTACTGTCAGTGGAACTTGAAACTGTCCAAAATTTTGTGAAGACTGGTCTTTGGGTTACTTCTGAAATTCAGCTTAGAATATTAGAAAAGTGTGGTGTGTGCTTAGAAAGGAAACTTACTCATTCATGAAAAGGAAGGGAGAACACCTGCTCCAGCCGGGATAAACTTGGAAAGTTAGTGCTGTGTGAAAGGAGCCACACAACAGGGAACATGTTCCGATTCTATTTCTTTCTACAAAACATTGAGAATAGGCAGATCCTTATGCACAATGGAACGGAGGCTTTCATAAAGAGGTCGAGGAGTTGGAAGTGAATGTGCAATGAGTGAGGAGCTTGGTTCCTCACTGATGAAGGAATACAAGACTCAGTACTCAGGTGCATGACTCTCACCTCCATGAATAATGCACTCTCTCAAAGATAAAAAAAACTAAAAGAATGTCATAAGAAAGACAGTCTGTAAACTGATTTTAAAATCTCCAATGCATTCTACATTGTTTTTATAATAAAAGATATTAGGATTCTTTGAATTTGGCCATGATACAAATAGGACATTGAGCTGTACTTCAGATGCATATGCAGATGTACCCTTTAGGGATTCTAGCAGGAGCAGAGAGCAGGTTTACAGCAAGCTTGCTAGATCAGTCCATGTGCCCACACCACATCGCTGGAGTTAGACTCACCAAGTCCGCCCCTCCTTTCCTGTGAAGCTCTATATTCAAACACCAAGCATCAGAATGGAGAAAAGAGCCACAGTAGGAGTGTCAAGGGCAGAATGTAGTAAAGTCTGTTTCACAGACTTGTCTTCTTCAGAGAATGTGAGTTGCCTCTCACTGTTTTACAGCCTCCAAGAAATTCCTTGTAGATAGTGTTACTAATTTAAAATTCTTTGGTTTAAATACATTGGCCTTTTAAACAACATTTGTATTTTGATCCCATGGATTTATGTGGAATCAGCTACAATGAAGCAACGGGGTTTCTCCTGTGGGTACAGGGTAGAAAGGAAGTGAGGTCAGTTCAAGGCCCAGGCACTGGGACTGTGGAGGGCAGTAGCTGCTATGTTACAGGACAGACTCCCATGAAAAAGCAGAGCAGAATATAAGGAGAGTGGGAAGGGAAAGCTGGGAGTTCCTTATGTAGAAATAGCACCCAAACAGCTAGCCCTCCAATATTGTGTCTGCCAAAAAACACAATGACAACACATTTAAAAATAAGGAAACAATATCACTAGGTAAAGTACATAAAGTCATTTGTGTAATTCTCTTAAATAATAGATATCCAATGAAAATGGGAATTGGTGTAGGTAGTAATATGAGAGAATTGTCTTTAAGTGTGGTAGTTTTGGGAAGTAGAAAGAACTCCCGTCATTTTCTGGAAGCCCAAATGGTCTCACCTGAAGCACCCCTCTTTCCAGAACCTGGCTAGGGACATTGACTTGCAGACAAATTTGATTAAAAGAACAGATGGATGTGTGTTCAGAAGGTTGAAATTTATATGATTATATTGGATCCTTATTTGGGGCAACCAAGAACATCTCCAATTGGTAAAATTTGGAGGTTAGGAGGAGCCGCCTTAATGTCACTATATCTAGTTCTTGGAGCAGTGAATGCAAAAGCTATTTGTGTATCTGTAAATGGAGCAAATTCTGTAGTTTACCAACTGGAGAAAGTAACAGTGATTTTTAAAATTTTAGGGAGTCCAAAAGAAAATCATTTATTTCATTTCAAATGGACATCAAAAGGCAAACCATACCTTAAGTGTCAGGGTGCACCCCAAGACAGAGCACCCCCTACCCTGTTCTCTGCAGGGTCCACACACACCTTCCCACCTGAAGGGGCTCTCAGCTCCTGAATGGCAAAGCAGGCAAATACAGCTCTTGCTTCTCTGCCAGATGCTGTGCTCCTGGCTGGGCTGACGACTCTTCTTTAAGGCCGAGAAAGAAAAGAAATGATTCTGAAATTCAGACTACAGGTTAAAACGAACTTCAGTGAAATAATTTTAAAAGACTTGATAATATACTTGACAACAATATGAGAACTTAAATGAGGAAGCCTCCCTTTTTTTCATTTTGAAAATAGCTCTTTTCTGTATTGTTCCCATAGCACAGAGAGTTTTGATTATTTTCTTGTGTGAAAGAGTGTTTTGTTTTCATCCTAAGAACTTCTCTGTAAGTTTTTTTCCACTGACCTTTACCATTTAATAGAAATTTTTGAAATTTTTACAGATGAAACTATTTTTAATTCATAAAAGAGACATTGGAAAGTAATTATACCTTACTCTGAGGCTGTCTAGAGCAAGCAAGGTGTTTTTTCATCTGGCATATTTCTTCTATTCTTGGGATGAAATATATGTGGAGATGCTTTAGAATGAGTTTATGAAACTATGAGCTATAGGGACAAAATGAAGGAAGCCATCTCCCCCATTATCATTTGGCATTTCATTATTTAGGGAGTAAAATATCAGATAAAAAGGAATATTGTTTTGATTGACCACCAAAATTGGGCATATTCCACTTTAAATGTGACCATCAGTTATCAGGAAATAAGATCTTCTATTCCATATGTATTAGGTCAAACATTTCCTCTCCAGAAGTCATTAGATGACGACCTAGCCATTTTATGAAGGACTGACATGCTGATATAAAAATTAATATTTGCATGCCCTTAGCTTGCGTTAGGGTACACTCATGCTTTGTGCATGTTACAGGGTGCTTGACAGAGGATTTTTCCCAGGATCGAACTGACAGAATTGACCAGCAGGTTCTTTTCTAACCCCTCCTCAGAGAGCAATCCCAAGAGGAAGAATTTTAACGTGTCTCCTGATGCCATCCCCAGGTTGGAAGGAAAAGAAATGGAGGGGGAGCTGAGAAGCAGCTGGGGTGAAAGACCTAGGCTCTCGCACCAGAATGGCCAGTGCTTCCCTGCACCCGTGACTGCGCACCCTGGAACGGCAAGGATGGTGGGAATTCTCTTACTTTGTCAGGGAGGAAAGTAACAAAGCATGGAGGAGATCAGTCACCCAGAACTCAGGCCCTCATGAGCAAATACTGGAGAAGTGCACATTTTTGTTGTTGTTTTGAACATTTAAATACTTAGAAAATCAAAAAGACAACGTCATGGAATAAAGTCATCTCAGTGCACAAAAAACACCTCTACCAGGTGTTTGACGATGGAACTTCCCATGTACCTGAAAGTCACACACACGTTCAGACTCCAGAGAGACTTCAGGTAAAATCTGAGAAGCGGGGGGTGTCGGCAACCACAGTGGGAGCCCCCCTCTGTGGCCTTAGTTTTTGTTTCAGAGTCATTCCACAAAAACCCGTCAGGATGGAGATAGATAGATATGAAGACGACGGCGACTGTGGGGAAGGAGTTTAACAAATCTTTTTCACTGTGATTAGTATTACTTACCAGAGGCAGCAGAGCTAGCAGATAACAAAAGCTGATTTGTATCTGGTGAATTAGTTTGTCTCTGATAATGTGGACTTCGGTGGTTGCCTTTACCTTCCTTAAGAACAAATTATTCCACAATGCAGAATAAATTATTTATTCTGAAATACAGAAGAAAAAATTTTGAAGAGTAAAAATATATTTAAAATACACATTACATCCAGGCTTGGTGGTGCACTCAAGTAATCCCAGCAATTTAGGAGGCAGAGGCAGAGGAGGGCAAGTTGAAGGGCAACTTCTGCGACTCAGTGAGACCCTCGGCAACTTAAAGAGACCCTGTCTCAAAATAACCCTTTAAAAAAGCTGGGCATGTAGCCTAGTAGCAGAATGCCTCTAAGTCAATGCCCAATACCAAAAATAAATAAAATCAAATAAATTAAATAAATATACATTGCATAAAAACTGAAAAAGCCCCCCCCCAAAAAAAAAACACACAAAAGTATAGAAAAATACCACTCTATAATAATGGATACAAATATAATATATGGAAAAATGGACACAGAGTAGATAAAGAGATACAGAATAATAAAAGCAACAAATATATATAATATTAGAAATTTTAATCTAGCTAGCTGTATATTGAAATAATGTGGCTTGGACAAAGAGGATTTATTCAAGGGATATATGGATAGCTCAGTTTAAAATAATAAGTTAGACTAGAGTGAAAATCAAGAGGAAAAAATATAATTAACCCAACTGTTATCCTCTTTTCCACCAAATTGATGAAGTCAAATAAGCATTCCTGACTGGGGAGGAGCAGAGCTCTGACATAGGAAGCAGAGAGTGTGTTCCACCGCTTAAGCACAACTCTCCTCATATCTGAATGTGAGAATCAGGTAGTTTTCAAAGTCGGAAAAGACAGAAACAGCAGTTGAAAACTGCATCCATGAGCAAATGAGAAAATGTTACTTGTGCCAAAAATTCCTTTTTAAATTTTTTAAAAAATCTTGCTATATGGGAATGGCCTCATAGAATAAATAGGACTACTGAGGCTGATAAAAATAAATAACCTTTTGAAGGTCACATACCTGTGAATGACTATTTAAAATTGAATCTTTAGATAAAATTACGGGTTAATAACAAATTAAAATGGGATAATCTTGTTGTTGTGAAATATCCACAGATCCCAAACCCGGAATGAACCACACGAGACACTGGCTGCAAAAAGCAGGAGGCGTTTATTCTCACACAGGCGCCTGCGGGTGCACAGCAAAACCTCAGCCGGAGCTTCGATGAGCTGGCACACCGGGCTTTGGGGTATAGATCTTTTATATGGAACAGGTGGGTTAGGTCTTAGCTTAGCACAGCAACAGCCTTCCTATTGGTCCCTCTGAATTCAGCAGTTGAGTCACCTAGGGGGGTAAACTTGTTTTTCAACTTTTTGTTCTCGGAAAAACCATAAAATTGCATTCTGTCCTTTCAGTTCCTGTTTTTAAACCTAGTTCTCAAGTTTAACCAGTAGGACTGTCTAAAAGGAACATCTTGTGATAGGGGGCCCGTTAGGGTTATCTACATGGAACATCTTGTGGTAACATTGTGCATCACCTGAGGTGCTACATGCTGCTGGAGGGGTTTTGACATGGGGGCTGGGTGAGGAAGTGTCTTGCAGCTTTGAGGCCTAGGGGTTTGGTCACCTAATGCTGGGCCTGGGTCTTGAGGTCCTACATTCCCCCCTTTTTCTTTATCCGGGATATAATCTTATATCCATTGATCTACCTGCTCAGAGTCCGGTATTTGCTCAGCTGATGGTTCAGGGTGCTGTGGGAGTACTTGATATTGCTGCGCGAGTACCATAGTTTGAATTACAGACAATCTTTTTTTTATAAATTGCATTAATTTGTTAAATATGCAGGGCCCAAATGTTAAGATCAGCAGCAATACAATTAAGGGACCGGCTACAGTAGATAATATAGTAGTTAACCAAGGGGAGTTATTAAACCAGCTTTCAAACCAACTTTGGGAGCTTTGCAGAGACCTTTCCCTTGCATCTAGTCTTTCTCTAAGCTTTGTCATAGACTCCCTTACTACCCCTGTGTGATCGGTGTAAAAGCAACAGTTTTCTTTTAAGGCTGTACAAAGTCCTCCCTCCTTCAAGAATAATAGGTCCAGACCTCGTCTATTCTGCAAGACAACTTCTGATAAGGAGGTTAGGGATTTTTCTAAAGCAGTTACAGAGGTTTCTATTGCTCTTAGGTCTTGTTGGATTGCAGCTTCTAGAATCCCTAGCTGTCGGGGGCCCTCAACCAGAGCTGCAGCCCCAGTCCCAATTCCTGCCAATACTCCTGCTCCTAACAAGACTGCCAGGGTAAGGCTGATAGGCTCTCGGGTGTATCGAATCCTGCCCATGAAATGTCCTTCAAATTTCTCTGAGGAATAATAGAATAGTCGTGGGTAGATTCGGACTAACACACAAAAATCAGTGGAGGCATTGAGGATTGCCGTGGAAATACAGGGGGTCAGTCCAATGTTGCAGGCCCAATAAGTTCCGGGGGGACCCCACAAATAGTTATTTTGTGAGCCATTTGTCAGGAGGGTGGTGTTACAGAGAGGTTGATGTGACAGGGGTATATTTCCTACACAGATCCCTTGTCCTGAAACTTCAGTGATGGTGAGTTTATAGCCGGGCAGGGACATACATTTAGGATCAGGGTTTATGTTACTGTTCCAGTCAGACATTATTGCTATTCCTTCATAGTAGGGTGGGCCGAAGGTGAGACAGAGCCAACATTCCCGGGTGCGGTCTGGGTTGGTGGCATTGAGGGCATAAAAGGCTCCTTGAATCAAATCTAACAATCGGTTTTCGGTTTCAGGGAGTGTGGGTTCGGGGGAGTAACTAGAGGTTTGACAGTCTATGGTTACAATTTGAGACATGGGTGGCTCACTGGGAGGTACTTTGGGCGGACTTTTTGATTGTCTGGGAACTGAGGGAGCTCTTTGGTCCCCGAGAACAGGATTAGGTCCTATTGGGCTCATCAAAATTGGGGTTAGAGATAATTTGATTCTGAGAATTACACCGAGATCATCTCCTTTCATAAACCATCTAAGGCCCCATGTTCTCCCAGTGAGCCAGGGATCTAGCTGTTCTTTTTCTTTTTCTGTAAACTGTATCCGTAAGGGCAATGATTTGTCCCCTTGGTAGTAAGATGTAGGGGGGGGATAGCAATCAGAGGGGCGCGTACCATGGGGAGTGAAGTTTTTGAGTATTGTTATGAATTCCTTATCAGAAGAAGGTTTCCAGTGAGCGTCCCCTGTAGTTTCACAGCCCCAGGAGGAGCAAAAGTATGTTTTATAATTTCCACATCTACGTGCTTGGGTTCGGTTTCTCCCTTCTTTGGGACAAACGTAAAAGTCATGTTGACCCAGTCTGCATCTCGTTATGGGGGTAGAACAATAAGTACTGAGGTCATGTGAGTTGCCGGGAATATCCCAAGAGTCTGATTCAGCGGCTAGTTGACAAAAGTCTGGGGTCAAAATAGGCCACCATGTGCCAGGGATGTGGGCTGCTGTAATAGACCAAATTATTTTTCCGGTTTCGGAATACACCTGCCAAGTCAACTTCATGGGGGTATGGGGATTACTACCTAGGACGAGGGGAGTAGCGTAGAGAGCAAGAGTGATTAACAACGTGTAAGTCTTATCTTTAGCGGGTTTTGGGTGCGTTGCAGTTTCCATTCTGGATCCAGAGAGGCGTCTGTGGGCTCCTGCGGATGTGCAGCTTTCACGTGGGAAGCGTGGATCCAAGCGGTGATGCCGTCCACTTTGATTGCAGTGGGAGTGGTCAGCAGGATGGTGTAAGGTCCTTTCCACCGCGGTTCGAGGTTCTTGCTCTGGTGCCTGCGTACCCAGACGGTGTCTCCGACTTTGAAGGGATGTGGCAGCGAGGGGGTTTTGAGTTCCTCCTTGTATGCTGCGGCTAGAGGCTTCCAAACCTCGTTCTGGACCAACTGCAAGGCACGCAAATGAGTCTGCATAGATGGGGTGAGGGAGGCATAAGTTTCAGTTTCATAAAAGTTAACAGCAGGTGGTGGTGCACCGTACAAAATCTCAAATGGGGTTAGCCCCTGTGGGCCTGGGGTGTTTCGGGCCCGGTATAAAGCTAAAGGTAGGAGTTGTACCCAGTCTCTAGTGCCAGTTTCAAGCGTTAATTTAGTTAGAGTCTCCTTGATGGTTCTATTCATCCTTTTTACCTGTCCTGAACTTTGGGGTCTATAAGCACAATGTAATTTCCAATTAATCCCCAATGTATTGGCCACCATCTGACTTACCTGGGAGACAAAGGCAGGCCCGTTATCTGACCCAATGGTCCCGGGTACTCCATACCTGGGAAAGATTTCTTCCAGTAATTTCTTTGCAACCACCTTAGCAGTCTCATGCCGAGTTGGGAATGCCTCGGTCCATCCAGAGAAAGTGTCAACAAAAACCAGAAGATATTTGTAGCCATACATACCAGGTTTAATTTCAGTGAAGTCTATTTCCCAATGGGTTCCGGGCTTATGGCCTTTTACCCGGATCCCTGTTCCAATTTTGATCTTACCAGCATTTACCTGGGCACATGCTTGACAGTTTTCTGCTTCTTGGCGCAGAAGTTGATCCCTGTTTGGAAGATATAAAGTACCTTCCCCACGCTCTAAGAGCTCCTTCATCTTTTTAGCCCCAAGGTGTGTCAGTCTGTGTAGGGACTTTACTAATTGTTTTGAATTTTTGAGGGGCATGATAGTCTTTCCTTGATATTTCCAGACATTTTTCCCGGGGTCATAAGTGGCCCCCAGTTTTTGTATGACATCTAAATCTTTATCTTTATAGACCCAGTGTTCTTTATGGTCATCATGTGGTGGGTCTGCTCGTTGGGGCAATAGAGTCACTATCAAAAGCTGTGGCCCTAGGGCTGCTTTCTTGGCCGTTTCATCTGCTAATCTGTTCCCTTTGGCCTCTGGAGTATTACCTTTTTGATGACCGGGGCAATGTATGATACTTAACTTTTTAGGCAAGAATAAAGCTTTAAGTAAGGCTAATATTTCAGCCTTAATTTTGATCTCTTTTCCTTCTGAGCTTAGTAGACCCCGGCGTCTGTAAATTTCTCCGTGTATGTGAGCAGTAGCAAAGGCATATCTACTGTCAGTGTACACGTTTAGTTTCTTCCCCTCTGCCAACTTTAACGCTTGAGTCAGCGCTATCAGTTCTGCCCGCTGAGCTGATGTTCCGCCCGGAAGTGCACTCGCCCATATTACCTCAGATTCGGTGGTGACGGCTGCTCCTGCTCGTCGTTCTCCATTGAGCAGATAACTGCTTCCATCTGTGTACCAGACCAGCTCCACATCCTTCATCGGTTGGTCGGTGAGGTCCGGCCGGGTTCCCTGTGTCTCTGCAAGAATCTGCTGACAGTTGTGAGGATCGGCTTTTCCTGGGAGCGGCAGGAGGGTCGCTGGATTCAGCGTCACCATGGGACCAAACTGAATTCGGTCGGTGTCCAATAACAAAGACTGGTAATGGGTGAGTCGGGCATTTGACATCCAGCGATCAGGCGGCTGGTGAATCACAGTTTCGATGGCATGAGGGGTTAACAGGGTTAATGGCTGTCCCAAAGTCAGTTTAGTGGCATCCTTAATCAGCAGAGCCACAGCTGCAATCATCCGGAGGCATGGTGGCCATCCTGCTGCCACTGGATCTAATTTCTTTGACAGGTAGGCTATAGGTCGCCTCCAGGACCCTAGTTTTTGGGTTAAAACCCCTTTTGCATATCCCCGTTTTTCATCTATAAACAGATCAAAGGGCTTGGTAATGTCCGGTAAGCCCAAAGCAGGGGCTGACAGAAGAGCCAATTTGATGTTATCAAATGCCAATTGATGTTCCTTAGTCCAAGCAAAGGAGTTACCTTGCTTAGTTAGTAGATACAAGGGGGCTGCTATCTCAGCAAACCCAGGAATCCAGAGTCTACAGAAACCTGCGGTCCCCAGGAATTCCCGCAGTTGCTTGGGACTCTGGGGGGTTGGTATACTTGAGATAGTCTCTTTTCTGGCAGTTGTCAACCATCGTTGACCATCATGGAGTTCATAGCCCAGATAGGTAACTTTTGTCTGACAGATTTGGGCCTTCTTTGCTGACGCCCTATACCCTAGTAGCCCCAAAGTTTGCAATAATTTCTCCGTACCTGCCTGGCAATCTTCCTCGGAGGTCGCAGCCAGCAAGATGTCATCTACATATTGGAGCATGATTAGGGAAGGGTGCCTTACACGGAAGTCTGCCAAATCCTGATGCAAAGCCTCATCGAAGAGTGTTGGGCTGTTTTTAAATCCTTGTGGCAGTCTCGTCCAGGTCAGCTGTCCAGAGATTCCCCCTTCTGGATCTTTCCATTCAAATGCGAAGAGAGCCTGACTTTGGGGAGACAGTCTTAGGCAGAAAAAAGCATCTTTCAGATCCAGAACAGTATACCAAGTATGAGTAGGAGGCAAAGTGCTAAGGAGATTGTAAGGATTTGGCACTGTGGGGTGGATATCGCATACCCTCTTGTTAACTTCCCTTAAGTCTTGGACTGGTCTGTAATCATTAGTCCCCGGCTTTTTAACTGGTAGTAGTGGGGTGTTCCAGGGCGATTGGCAAGGTGTTAGGATGCCTTGGTCTAGGAGGCGTTTGATATGCGGCTTGATGCCCTGATAGGCCTCTCTTGACATAGGATATTGTTTGATATTAATGGGAGTAGCAGCGGCCTTCAGATGAATGACTATTGGGGGCCGTTGTTTTGCCAATCCCATTCCTCCGGTTTCAGCCCAGGCCTCCGGGTAGGAACTAAGCCAATAGTCCATGTCTTTCATAGGTACCGAGGGCTTGTCAAAAAGTTTATATTCGTCTTCCAATTTGAAAGTCAATATATGTAATGGAGTCTGGTTTGGCCCCGTGATGGAGACGCCCCCATCTTTAAAATAAATTTGGGCTCTCAATTTAGCCAATAAGTCTCTTCCCAACAGTGGATACGGACAGTCAGGCACGTGTAGGAACGAATGAGAAACCTTACCTGTGGCAAGGTGTACTTCTCTCGTGGTGGTCCACCGGTAGGGTTTACTCCCAGTGGCACCTTGGACCCACGTCGTTTTGTGGCTCATGGGTCCTGGTGTCTGTGTCAGCACTGAGTGTTGGGCTCCGGTATCCACTAGGAAGGTCACAGGTTGCTCCCCTACTTGTAGAGTTACCCGGGGCTCAGGGGGGAGCTCCTGGCCCTGACTCCTCTAATCCTCATCTAATGTTAGCAGTCGGGGAGCCCGGTTGGTATCTTTCCTGGGGTTGGGGGGTCTCTTTGGGCAGTCTTTTACCCAGTGTCCTTTTTCCTTGCAGTAGGCACATTGATCTCGGTCTACACGGGGTCTGCTTTGCTCCCTGTCCCTGTTTACTTTGTTTCCCTGATGTCCTGCCTGAACTACGGTGGCCAATATTTTACTTAGTTCCCTGTTACGCCTTTGTTCTCTTTCCCTTTCTTTTTTGTCTGATTCCTCTCTAAGCTTAAGTTCTCGTTCTTCCTGCATCTTTCTGATCCTGTCCTCTCGTTCTTCTGGAGTTTCTCTTTTGTTATATATCTTTTCGGCTTCCTTCAGTAAGTCTGCCAGAGAAAAATCTTGCAAGTTATCTAGTCTCTGCAATTTAGACCTGATATCTGGGGCGGACTGCCAAATGAAAGCCATAGATACATTTCCTTTTTGGTCCTCGCTATCAGGATCAAAAGGAGTAAACCTCCGATATGCCTCTTTCAATCTTTCTAGAAATGCTGTCGGGGTTTCTGTTGCCCCTTGGGTAGTCTGTCTTACCTGAGCCAAATTAGTGGGTCGTCGCCCTGCTGCATGGAGACCCGCTATGAGTAACTGGCGATAGAGACGTAGGTGGTCCCTACCTGCTTCAGTCGCATGGTCCCAGTTTGGCCGGGTTAAAGGAAAAGCTTCATTAATCAAATTTGGGAGTTGGGTGGGACGCCCATCGTCCCCTGGCACATTTTTGCGAGCTTCCAAAAGAACTTTTTGTTTCTCCTCTGAAGTGAGGAGAATTTGCAGGAGCTGCTGGCAGTCATCCCATGTTGGCTGATGAGTTACTAGGATAGACTCAATCAAAGAGGTTAGAGCTGTAGGGTCTTTAGAAAAGGAAGGGTTATGGGTTTTCCAGTTATAGAGGTCAGAGGCAGAAAAAGGCCAATACTGATATTGGCCATTGGGGCCTCCCGTCTGTCGCAGGGGGAGAACTCTGGAGGTGTCTCCTGAGGCGGTGTGATCCCGGCGTCCCCGGAGCCGTCCCACCATGGGAGAAGGATCCGGGGGAGCATTGGCGACTGGGCCTTCTTGGTTCTCGTCCTCGGAGGATGCTTGATCAGGTTCAGGGGCTTGTAAGGGCTGGGGCTGATAGGGAGGAGGCTCATCAGTCAGCAAGTCAATTAGAGTTGAGTCCTCCGGCGGTAGAACCTTCTTTGGTGTTGTCCCTGTTTTAACTGAGGTCTCAGATTTGTTAAGAACAGGGTAAAGATGAGAGGTTTGGGGAGGGGGAAGTGGAATGAGGGGAGCAGAGGGTTCAAGGGGAGGACGGAGAGGGGGTTTGGGTGGAGAGAAAGGAGCAACCCAAGGGGGGGGGGTTGGAGGCTAAGTCCTCCCAGGTAACAATGTAGGGTATCTGGTCAGGGTGTCCATGAGGACCATGGGTGAAGATTCGGGTTTTCACCTGGAAAATAAGATCAGTATTAAAAGTCCCTTCTGCTGGCCAGCTGGTGTTGAATGTTGGCCATTCTGAAGTACAGAGAGTTTTCCATTTTTTCTTTTTGACTGCCACGGACAGGTTGTCTGCCCGATCTTGAACGTCTTGCCAATGATCTAGAGTTAGGCTCAAAGGGGTTGTTAGTGATTGTCCCATGTTACTTTCAGAGAGGAAATAGAGAGACAGACACAATGACACAAAAACGAAACCAAACAGTGAGATCGCTGCGCGGCTTCGGTGGAAACCGAACAAATCAGATGGCCTGGGAGAAGTTTGTACTTCTTTGTCGCCTACAAAAATGGTGTAACCCTCGGAAACACCGGGGGCCCCAAAGAAATGGACCCTTCTGATCCCTGGGACGTCTCCCAGGGTGGCAGGGGAGAAGTCCGAGTTCGTCAACTCCTTCTCAAGCTGCCTCAGAATACTAAATGACAGAACTGCCTCAGAATACTCAGAATACTAAATGACTATGCCTAGGATCATATAGTCTTACAGACGCTGCGCGGAACAAAGAACAGATAACCAACAGGACAACAAGACAGTCAGTTTGAGCTGGCCAGCTTACCTCCCAGTGATGTCGGGTGTCCTCCGGATAGGGACCGGGATCGGAACCGGAACCGGGATCTTGGATCTCGGTGGAACCTCCACAATGAAATATCCACAGATCCCAAACCCGGAATGAACCACACGAGACACTGGCTGCAAAAAGCAGGAGGCGTTTATTCTCACACAGGCGCCTGCGGGTGCACAGCAAAACCTCAGCCGGAGCTTCGATGAGCTGGCACACCGGGCTTTGGGGTATAGATCTTTTATATGGAACAGGTGGGTTAGGTCTTAGCTTAGCACAGCAACAGCCTTCCTATTGGTCCCTCTGAATTCAGCAGTTGAGTCACCTAGGGGGGTAAACTTGTTTTTCAACTTTTTGTTCTCGGAAAAACCATAAAATTGCATTCTGTCCTTTCAGTTCCTGTTTTTAAACCTAGTTCTCAAGTTTAACCAGTAGGACTGTCTAAAAGGAACATCTTGTGATAGGGGGCCCGTTAGGGTTATCTACATGGAACATCTTGTGGTAACATTGTGCAACACCTGAGGTGCTACATGCTGCTGGAGGGGTTTTGACATGGGGGTTGGGTGAGGAAGTGTCTTGCAGCTTTGAGGCCTAGGGGTTTGGTCACCTAATGCTGGGCCTGGGTCTTGAGGTCCTACA
>NW_026693864.1:0-16862 GCF_021218885.2 Marmota monax
TTTTCCTAGGTGAGAGAGACTTAAATTTCCATTAATAAAATGAACCAACAATTTTATGAGTATTTAATGTAATTGTCTGTGTCCAACTATATATAAAGGAAAGAATATTATAATCCCTGCTACTCAGAGGGCTGAAGGAGGAGGAGGAAAATTTTGAGATCAGCCTGGGAAAATTAGCAACACTTTTCTCAAAATAAAAAGGAGTAAAGCCCTGGGTATGAAGCTAAGTGGTTGGGTACCCATGGATTCTGAAAATAAAAATATACAAAAATGTTAATATTTCTCTAGCAGTTTTAGATTCATTTATCATGGATCTGACCCTTAAAACAGGAAACTTTTTTAGTAGTAGAATGCAGAGCCATTTTAATACTCTGTATTGAATATTTTGCTCACCTATATATATAATTTGGTTTGAAACAGATAAGAAGTCCAGGTCTTGTTGATGTAAAATAGTTTAAAACATGCTTATCACATAATTATTTAGCAAATATTAGCACAAAAGAAGATTATGAAAATACTTTGAGGCTGCCTCTTTTTATTGCAAAGAATTTTTCATTTTGCTTTCAGTTCACCTAAAAATGGCAAAAATCACAGCAATACAAATGTTATCTGAAAGAGCATCTTGGAATTGAAAAAGTAAGAAACAACAAATGGTTCCTTTAAATTTTTAAATATTTTTAATTGCTCATGTTCTTAAAAGTAGCCATGAAAATACATGCTATATTTGTCAAAGTACTCCATGCTTATCTATTTTAGGATTGGGTTAGACATAATGCTTACCTTTAATGATGGCAAAAGACCAAAATAATAAACAAGTGTGTCCTTTTTATATTTTAGAAATTTACCTGCATTTGTATCAAAGGGTAAGCATTGTCTATATATATTCTATCCCAGGAAGGAAAAAAAAAGCAGTGCTCCTGAGGTAGGAAATAGTGCCTGCTTTGGGGATAAGTCTTTCCCCATGTAACTTCCTAATTGAGGAAAACTTTTCATGATATTCAAGGAGTTTAATATAACACACTACAACATGCCTGGTTATACCACCCCTTATATTCTCAGTTTCTCTTCCTTTTTGTGCTTATTAATAAATATAAACATTAGAAAATCTACAGTTAATAACTGCTTGTTATGATTCAAACAAAAATATTTTATCAAAACTGCAAATGGTCAGTGCCTTCAATTAGAAATATTTTTATGTGCCAGTAAATGTTTTCAAGAGGGCTGGGGCTATAGCTCTGTTGGGAGCGAGATTGCTTGCCTCCCAAGCATAAAACTACCAGAAAAAAAAAAGTTTTTTAAGAGGTTCAAGATTCTTCAGACATTCCTGTCATCATCAACACAAGTATGCCTCCTGTAAATCTGCATTGGACAGTTAGACCTCATCATCCCCCACACAAAGGAAAAAGGAGAAGGGGAATTAAGACTAGTATTCACTTTATCTTTTCAGGTGCACTAACTGGAAAAGTCATGCAGACTTTCCAGAAGTAATCCCCAGTGTAAAATTTAGTGACAGGAGTACAATAACCTGGAAAAGAGGCTGTAAAATGTAACTTCTAGTGAGATTGCCAGGTAACCAAGTATGATTTACTATTTTATCATTAGTTGCCCTCAATTGCCAAAATCTAGAATTTTAAGATGTTATTGCTGGATTATTGATTCAAGGAGCTCCTCAAATTGAGTGTTAATTAATAAGATAAGTATCTATAACTTGCCCAATCATCCACACAAGCACACTTAGACACACCCACAGGTTCAAGGGAGACAATATAAGATGAAGTCACAGGAACTTGGAATATATGCATATAAACATAAGGAATAATGAATACATAAATGGAAAATATACTTTAGAACATGTGTCTTCCTCATTTCCAGATGTTGAAAGCTATAACTATTAAAGGGTTATATATGTACCTACCTATTTTTGAGTGATAATATTTGTGATTAATTTAAATTTAACATTAAAATTTACATGCAGATCCACCTCCACTGACGATCTGCTTGGGAGTCTGGGCCCAGGGTAGGTTCGAGTCTGCCACCCCCCTCCACCTGGGAGCCCAGGCCTAAAACACTTCCATCTTGGGACACTGCAGCCATTGCCATAGCCTTCCCCATGTAGTAGCCTCTACCTTGCCACAACAGACAGGGCCTAGAAGCAGCTATATCTTGGAGCAGACATACCTAAGCCAATGTAAGGCTCACCCTTTCAGCCCCATCTCAGAAAGAATGCATTCATCTTGAGGCACCTGCACTGCTATCTCAAGTTACCCGCACTATTACCACAATCACCTTTAGTTGTGGTAGCAGACATTGTGGGACACCACCAGAGTCTGGAATCCCAATATCAAGATGAGATGCATATAATCTTTGTGGATACTACAACATTATAGGGTAGAAACTGTAATATCTCAGATCCATAATGCAAGAAAGACACATAGACAACATGAAAAAAAAACAAGGTAGGAAATTGCCCTTAACAAACCAAAATACTACAAGAACAGAAACAATGGAGAATGCATTTGATGAAATGTCAGAAAAGGAGTCCAGAATGTTTACAAAATTATCAGTGAACTAAAGAATGACCTATATGATCAAATACAGGCAAAAACTGATCACTCCAACAAAGAGATAAAAGAGCAAATGCAGGTAACAAAAGAGTACTTCAAGTAAAAGATAGAAATTCTTTTAAAAAAGTCAGAAATCCTTGAAGTGAAGAAAAAATAAACCAAATAAAAAACTAATTAGAAAGCATAACCAACAGACTAGATCACTTGGAAGAAAGAAGGTCAGATAATGAAGACAATGTATACAATCTGGAAGATATTGACCATATAATGAAGAAAGTTAGAAACTATAAAAAGAATATTCAAGAATTATGGTCAAGAGCCGCCCCCTCCCCCTGCACCGGCAAGGTAGAGGGAACTGTGACCATGCACAGAGCAGGCCCAGCGGCCTGCTGAGGGGCAGAGCCACCCCCCACCCCCCGCGCCTGCCAGGTAGGTGGAACTGTGACCACCGACAGAAAAGGCCCAGTGGCCCGCGGCGGGACAGAGCTTCCAATCACTCCTGCAAGGTAGGCGGGCCTGCGACCCACCTGCAGAAGAGGAGCAGCGGCCTGCTGAGAGGCTGAGCCGCCCCCTCCCCCTGCACCGGCAAAGTAGAGGGAACTGTGACCATGCACAGAGCAGGCCCAGCGGCCTGCTGAGGGGCAGAGCCGCCCCCCACCCCCCGCGCCTGCCAGGTAGGTGAACTGTGACCACCGACAGAAAAGGCCCAGTGGCCCGTGGAGGGACAGAACTTCCAATCACTCCTGCAAGGTAGGCGGGCCTGCGACCCACCGGCAGAAGAGGAGCAGCGGCCTGCTGAGAGGCAGAACCGCCCCCTCCCCCTGCGCCGGCAAGGTAGAGGGAACTGTGACCACCCAGAGAACAGGCCCAGTGGCCTGCTGAGGGGCAGAGCCGCCCCCCACCCCCCGCGCCTGCCAGGTATGCAGAACTGTGACCACTGACAGAAAAGGCCCAGTGGCCCGCGGAGTGGCAGAGCTTCCAATCACTCCTGCAAGGTAGGCGGGCCTGCGACCCACCGGCAGAAGAGGAGCAGCAGCCTGCTGAGAGGCAGAGCTGCCCCCTCCCCCCCGCGCCTGCAAGGTAGACGGAACTGTGACCACCATCAGAACAGGCCAGACCTGCAACCGAGAGACAGAACAGGCCCAGTAGCCTGAGGAAGGGTAGAGCCACCCCCCCCCCGCACCTGCAAGGTAGGCGGACCTGCGACCCACTGGCAGTACAGCCCCAGAGGCCTGCAGAGGGGCAGTGCTGCTGCCTGCGCCTGCAAAGTAGACAGAACTGCGACCACCGACAGAACAAGCCAGCGGCCTGCAGAGGGACAGAGCCGCCGCCCGCGCCTGCAAGGTCGGCGGACCTGCTACCGACCGGCAGAGCAGGCCCAGCGGCCGGCCGGCATGGTAGGCACATTGCCCCAATTGGAGGAGGGGCAGAGCCGCGACCCGCGCCTGCAAGGGAGACTTTGCAACTATACAAGACCAATATAAATATATAGGGGGAAAATTCAATAGCACAACAGTTTCACCAAGTAGAAAGGAACGCGAACAGTATGAAGAGACAAGGAAAGAAAGGACTACAAGCATTGCAGGTCAACTCAACCTTAGAAGAGGTAATAGCTGCAGCAGATGGAATGTCAGATAAAGAATTCAGGATATACATGCTTCAGATGATCTGGAGTCTCAAGGAAGACATCAGACAGCAAAATCAGACAATGAAAGATCACTTCAACAATGAATTACATAAACAAATCCAAGAAGCAAAAGATCAACTATACAGGGAAATAGAGTTTATAAAAAACAAACAAACAGAAATCCTAGAAATGCAGGAAGCAATAAGCCAACTTAAAAACTCAATTGAGAATACTACCAGCAGAGTAGAACACTTAGAAGACAGAACATCAGACAATGAAGATAAAGTATTTCAACTTGAAAAGAACATA
Organism: Marmota monax; assembly: GCF_021218885.2. Taxonomy (NCBI): domain Eukaryota; kingdom Metazoa; phylum Chordata; class Mammalia; order Rodentia; family Sciuridae; genus Marmota; species Marmota monax. The sequence continues at coordinate 4,501 of NW_026693864.1, forward strand.
GACAGCTCAGCAAGACTGTTAAGAAACCATGAGCAGAACATCCAAGAAATATGGGATAACATCAAGAGACCAAATTTAAGAGTCATTGGGATACAGGAAGGGACAGAGTTTCAAACCAAAGGAATGAGCAATCTATTCAATGAAATAATACGAGAAAACTTCCCAGACTTGAAGAATGAGACAGAACCCCAAATCCTAGAAGCCTACAGGATGCCGAATGTGCAAAATCATAAGAGACCCACACCTAGACACATTATAATGAAGATGCCCAACATACAGAATAAGGAGAGAATTTTAAAAGCTACAAGAGAAAGGAAGCAGATCACATTTAGGGGTAAGCCAATCAGGATAACAGCTGATCTTTGCCACAGTCTGGCTGGGCACAAATGCCGCAGTCTGGCTGGGCACACAATCACGAGCCACCACACAGCTTGTAGATTCAAACAGCAACTCTTTATTCCCGAACTCACACCAGCCGTCTACAATCACGTTCTGGGGAAATCCACGTTCTCTTCCCAAATCCACCTCCACTGGGCTTCTATCTCCAAAATATACTGTCTGAATCCCGTGAGAACTCAAGGGGAACTCAGGCAGCAGGATACGCCCTATTCCCAGCAGGAATAATCTTAAACCTTAAACCTGGAACCTAAACCAGGAACGCCCTAAACACGATTATCTTAAAACCGGGAACACCCTAATCTGCCTTGGTCCTTGAGCAAGGTCACGTACATTCAATGTCACTGCAACATGGGGTACGCTGGCAAGGAAATTGTCATACCTACTTGGCTAATGGCTCCCAGCATCTCCCCCCTTCTGATTAATTAAACAACAAGCAATGTGGCTTAAGGACCGTGCCTGGTAGGTTGTCCAATTCAACATATGGTTCTTACCCGTCATGGGAAAAACTGACCTTTAGGCGTCAGCCTCCTGTCTTAGGTTGATACCACTGCAATTGAATCATACCCGTCACTGACTACCGGTCCAGCATACAGCCATACTTGTGGATAGGTCTATGCACCAGTGGGGGGGTGAGGTTCTTTGCCTCACCTCTGTTGGCCCCCAAATTTGGCCTTGGTGCCAGTGGGGGAGTGAGGTTAATGTGGCTTATGGACCGTGCCTGGTAGGTTGTCCAATTCAACATATGGTTCTTACCCGTCATCGGAAAACTGACCTTTAGGCGTCAGCCTCCTGTCTTAGGTTGATACCACTGCAATTGGATCATACCCGTCACTGACTACCGGTCCAGCATAAGCCATTGGCCCCCAAATTTTAGACCATCACTAGCAGAAGGGAGGAGGATACAGAAATGCCACGACACCAAGCCAATTGACGGCTCCTTGGGAAAAATTGCATCACTGGTGACACCATCAGCAAAGATATGTCAGCACTACCACAATTAACATGGGGTGCGCTGGCAAGGAAAAATTGCATCACCAGTGACACCATCAGCAAAGATATGCCAGCATTACCACAATTCGCTGCACCAAACAATAGTTACATAGTCCAGGCAAGTTCTGCAAGCAGTTCAAAGCAGAGGAATCTATCAATATGTCCATTTCCTCCCCAAAATCTGTCTCCTCCCAAAGTAAGTTGACTCTTTGATTGAGCATTACTTGTTGAGTTCTTCACCGGCACTGGGATGGAGATAGGAATTCTGGCAATGATGCTAAAGAGACATTATCCTGAAAAGAATTATTAAATATAATGAAAAGGAAAGGTGAAAGTAAACAAACAGATCTGTTAACCTACTTTAAAAACAATCCTTAATAGCCTTTTACCTAATTTAAATTAGTAAACAAACAGATCTGTTAACCACCTTTAAAAACAATCCTTAACAGCTGTTTACATAATTTAAATTAAACCATTTAAATCACGTGAATAAAAAAAATAATAATAATTCGGATCCATTTTTTCATGAGCGCTCCTCATATAAGAAATATGGACATACGCACATACAGACATACAACACAAAACACAAGAGTGTACACAAACGTACAACACATAAGAAAATAGTAAAGGCCTTGTAGCTTTACCTAGGTGGAATCTCCATTGCAATGTTTAAAAACTCCACAGTCAAAAAATAAAACTGATCAGAAAAACATTAACCTAGGTTTGTATGAGCTCAAAAAATAAAAATAGAACCTTATGATGTAGAAAAATGCAATAATAAAATAGCTATTGAAAAAAGCATCCTGGTTAATCACTGTCGCAGATGTAAGAATGGCCAAGCTGGAGCTCTGGATATCAGCTGTTATGGATTTGAGTCAAATCATCTTCTTTTCGATCTGTAGAAACTGTTTTAGTTAATCTCTCTGGAATCCAAATGGGCTGCTGTTCTCCCTGTGGAAAAACACAAACAGACCCCCGACTCCAGACAATCACTGGGTCAGGACCTTTCCATTGTCCTGTTAGAATATCTTTCCAAAGTACTTTAGGCTTATGTACATTTTTTGGATACATATGCCTTTCCGCAGCACTAAGTCCTGATGAATCCAAATTTAAAAAGTTTAGAGTAAAAAGCGTTATTTTAAGTTTATCTTTGGGGGATATATACCCCCTTCCAATTCCCTCTTTTTGCTTTAATAAGTATGTTTTAATAGTTTGATGAGCTCTTTCAACTATGCCTTGTCCCTGTGGATTGTATGGGATTCCTGTTATATGAGTAATACCAAATGATGAGCAAAATTGTTTAAAAGAGGTAGAGGTATAGCCAGGACCATTATCGGTTTTTAACTGTTTAGGAATGCCCACAGTGGCAAAATTTTGTAAGCAATGAGCTATAACATCTTTAGTTTTTTCTCCAGCATGAAGGGAGCCCATCAAAAATCTAGAAGAAGTATCGACTGTAACGTGTAAATATTTTAATTTTCCAAATTCTGGCAAGTGTGTGACGTCCATCTGCCAAATATGGTTAGGTATCAGTCCTCTAGGATTGACTCCAAGATTAACTTGTGGTAAAAATGTCACACAATTTTGACATTGTTTTATTATATGTCTGGCTTGTTCCTTAGTTATTTTAAAACGCTTTTGTAAAGTATTAGCATTAACATGAAACCTTTTATGAAAATTTGTAGCTTCTTCAAATGTAGAGAAAATATGTATGTCATGTGTAGTTTTATCTGCTAAATCATTGCCCAAACTAAGGGCTCCAGGCAATCCTGTATGTGCCCTAATATGTCCTATAAAGAATGGATCTTTTCTGTCCCAGATTAGACTTTGTATAGTGGAAAACAAAGAGAAAACAGTAGAAGAAGGGGAAATCCTACCAGCATCTTCAAGAGATACTATAGCATTAACTACATACTGACTATCAGAAAATAAATTAAATACAGAATCTTTAAACATCAAAAAAGCTTGTAAAACTGCATTAAGCTCTACCTTTTGAGCTGATTGTTTTGGTACTAAAAATGTAAAAGTTCGATCTGGGGTAACTACTGCTGCTGTACCATTATTAGACCCATCAGTGAATATATTTGGAGCATTCATGATAGGTGTTTTTCTTGTCATTTTAGGAAAAACTACAGGATGCTTAGACCAAAAAGACAACAAAGGATTAGATGGTAAATGATTATCAAATGAAACATTAGATTTACACATGATTATTGCCCAAGTATTTAACTCATTAGCTAACTCATCAATTTGATCCATAGTATATGGAGCAATAATTTTATTGGGAGAAATTCCAAACACTCCCTTCACTGCTTTTATTCCTTTGAGTATTAATTGTCCTACAGCCTCAGGATACCTAGTAAGAATAGTGTTAGGAGAATAAGATAAATGTATCCACAATAATGGACCTTCTTGCCAAAATACTCCTGTAGGAATATTTTTTGTTGGTAGTACAATAAATAATAAAGGCAAACTTATATCAATTCTATCCAAATGTATGTTTTCCATATATGTTTCAATAATTTTTAATGCCTTTCTTGCTTTAGGAGTTAACATGCGGGGTGAATTTGGATCTGATGGACCTTTTAGAATATCAAATAAAGGTCCCAATTCTCCTGTTGGTATACCTAGATAAGGCCTTATCCAATTTATGTCTCCCAATAACTTTTGAAAGTCGTTAAGTGATTTGAGTTGATCTACTCGTATTTGAATTTTTGGTGGACGGACCATGGTTGAGGATAATAGAACTCCTAAATAATTAATTGGAAAATTTAATTGTACTTTATCTATTGCTATCTCTAGATTATAATTTTTTAATAAGTTTGTAAGTGTGGCATAACATTCCAGCAATATGTTTTTATCTTTATGTGCCAATAATACATCATCCATATAGTGAAATATTTGTAGTTCAGGATTTTGATTTCTAAGTGGCTGGATTGCTTTGTTAACATATATTTGACACATAGTTGGACTGTTAGCCATCCCTTGAGGGAGTACTTTCCATTCATATCTCTGATCAGGACCTTCCTGATTTAATGCAGGGATAGTAAATGCAAAACGTGGACTATCCTCGGGATGAATTGGAATTGAAAAAAAACAATCTTTAATATCTATAGCTAAAACATGCCAAGTTTTTGGCAAAGCAGACAATTGAGGAATCCCTGATTGAGCAGGTCCCATAATAACCATCTCATTATTAATGGCTCTTAAATCTTGCAATAATCTCCATTTACCAGACTTCTTTTTGATGACAAAAATGGGAGTATTATGGGGAGATATGGAAGGTTGTATATGTCCTTCCGCTAATTGTTGTTTGACCAGATCATGGGCTACTTGTATCTTTTCTTTAGTCAGGGGCCACTGAGGAACCCACACTGGTCTTTCTGATTTCCAAGTAATTTTGATTGTCTCAGTGGCCCTTTCTGAAAATCCAACCCATGTTTGTCTGTTCCTTGATCTATTTGTACTGGTGCTGCTATAACTTGCCCTTGTTTTCCTAATCTTTTTTCTTTCCTAAAGCCTTGTCTAGTGGGCGCATTAGGATTGATGTTATTTGTTAACGTCAAACCTAATTGATCTAGGACATCTCGTCCCCATAAATTTATAGGAAGATGATCCAATACATATGGCTGTATAGTTCCTTCACATCCTTCAGGATCCTTCCAATCTAATATCATAGAACTTCTATGGGGATTAGTCGCCACTCCTAGGCCTCGAAGCGTTTGAGTGGCTTGTTGTAATGGCCAATGTTTTGGCCATTCTTGACGAGATATGATGCTAAGGTCAGCTCCTGTGTCCAGTAGCCCATTAAACTCATGACCTTGAATATTTAGTTTTAGCATTGGGCGAGAATCTAAATTTAAAGACAACATAGCCCAATCTACACCTGTGGAGCCTAATCCCCTGGAACCTCTTTCTACACTATGACTAGGAAATTTATTATGTAGGCTGGGTATTATTAACAACTGTGCTATTCTATCTCCAGGTGAAATTACTGATATACCTCTTGGAGAACTAGCTATAATTTTTATTTCACCTACATAATTGGGATCAATTACCCCAGGACTTATCATAAGTCCTTTTAATGTAGATGAACTACGTCCCAATAATAAGCCTACTGTTCCTTGGGGAAGAGGTCCTTTTACTCCTGTGGGAATGATTTGAACTCCCATCTCTGGAGTTAATACTGCTCTGGCAGAGGCACAGATGTCCAACCCTGTGCTCCCTCGGGTTTGTCTGATGAGGGATTTAATGGACAATGTGTCCTGGGCACTACCCTGATGGTGTTGCTGGGATCCTCCACTGCCCCGTACATTTGTGGTTGTGGGCCCCAGAGCATTGGGCACCCCTGTCCGTTTTTTGGCAATGGAGCCTGATGCCTTTCTCCATGATATCTTGGATAAATACCTGGTCTTTGTCCATTTTTTGATAAGGGAGTACCTTCTATGGTGGTTTGAGAACGGCATTCATTAGCCCAATGTCTCCCTCTACGGCATCGTGGGCAAATACCTGGTATTCTATTCCTTTGATACCTACTTTTGTTAAACCCTCCTCCTATGGGGCAATTCCTTTTAAAATGTCCTGTTTGTTCACAATCATAGCATGTTTTTGGCCTGGCATCTAAAGCCTGTTGTACTGCAGCTGCCAAGACTTGCCCTTGTTCATTAATATCTCTACATAATTTAATATATGTGTTTAAATCTTCATGTCTCCATGGTCTAATAACCTCTCTGCAGCAACGATTTGCTTGGTCATAAGCCAGTTGTTTTATTAATGGCATTGCTTGTTCTGTATCCCCAAAAATTTTGGCAGCCGTTTGAATTAGCCTATCTACAAAGTCAGTGTAAGGTTCATTAGCTCTCTGTATTACCTTAGATAGCTGACCTTGTAAATCTCCATGTCCTTGTAAAGTCTTCCATGCCCTAACTGCGTCTGCAGCAATTTGTGCATATATAGCAGGATCATATTCAATTTGTTGCCGTTGACCCTCATAAGGTCCTTTTCCTAACAACATATCTAGATTTCTTTGAGGGTAACCGGCTGCTGCATTTCGCCTAGCTGTCTCCGCGCAAAATTCCTCATTGGCAACCTTCCATAACAAATATTGTCCTCCATTTAGTACAGATTTACACATGCTAGCCCAATCTGCTGGCGTCATGTCCAAGTTAGTAATGGACTCAACCATGCTTACCGTGAAGGGAGCTTGGGGACCATAGGTTGTTACAGCCTCCTTTAACTGCTTCACTGTTTTAAAATCTAAAGCACGGTGAATTCGCTGCCCTCCTGCCTGTTCAAGTACAGGGCAAGCTAATCTTTGAGGTCCTGTCTCAGGATCCCATTTATCAACTACGGGGTTTGAGGGCCACTCAGCTGTCTCCATTGGTGGGGCTGTTGGTTGAATTACGCCCTCTTGTGATAAAACGGAGTTACTAAAAGCCTCCTGTTGTGGCCTTTTTCCTAACAACCCCTTTTCCTTTAAATTTTCTTCCTCTGTCTGACTAGCTCGAGAGACCTTCTCTTTTGCTTGATCTAAAATGTCTTTCTCCATGGTCTGAACCTCTAACAATTTACTTAACATCTTTTCAGTTTGTTTTTTACTAATTTCTAATCTACTATAAAGATAACGCAACCCAATAAGATAGCACAAAACAAAGCCGAAACTGAATGAAACAAAAATGGAATAAAAAATCGTTGTATCAATTTTCTCTTCCTCAGGGCCGACAAACTTCAAACCTTTAGTCAACCATTTTTTCCAGTTTGCCTGAGAAATTTCTAGGGATAGGCAGCTTGAAACAAAAACAAGATAAATCAAAACAATAACACATTGTTTTTTGAGTTGGTCACCCATTCTTTCTCTCTTCCTCAGGGGTGAGCAATTTCACTTACCTCCAAGCTTCAGAAGTTCCCCGTACGGGCCACCAAATGCCGCAGTCTGGCTGGGCACAAATGCCGCAGTCTGGCTGGGCACACAATCACGAGCCACCACACAGCTTGTAGATTCAAACAGCAACTCTTTATTCCCGAACTCACACCAGCCGTCTACAATCACGTTCTGGGGAAATCCACGTTCTCTTCCCAAATCCACCTCCACTGGGCTTCTATCTCCAAAATATACTGTCTGAATCCCGTGAGAACTCAAGGGGAACTCAGGCAGCAGGATACGCCCTATTCCCAGCAGGAATAATCTTAAACCTTAAACCTGGAACCTAAACCAGGAACGCCCTAAACACGATTATCTTAAAACCGGGAACACCCTAATCTGCCTTGGTCCTTGAGCAAGGTCACGTACATTCAATGTCACTGCAACATGGGGTACGCTGGCAAGGAAATTGTCTTACCTACTTGGCTAATGGCTCCCAGCAGATCTTTCAACACAGACTCTGAAAGCTAGAAGATCCTGGAATAACATATTTCAAACACTGAAAGAAAATGGGTTCCAACCAAGAATTGTGTTTCCAGCGAAATTAAGCTTCAGGATGGAAGATGAAATTAAAACCTTCCACGATAAACGAAAGTTAAAAGAATTTGCAGCTAGAAAACCATCTCTTCAAAACATCCTTGGCAAAACATTACAGGAAGAGGAAATGGAAAATAACAATGAAAACCAACAGTGGGAGGTAGGACACTAAAGGGGGGAAAATAATCAAAGAGGAAAACAAACCATGTTTAGTAACATAAATAAACAAATATGGCTGGAAGAACAACCCATATCTCAATAATAACCCTAAATGTTAATGGCTTAAACTCATCAATCAAGAGACACAGGCTAGTAGAATGGATCACAAAACAAGACCCAACAATATGCTGCCTACAGGAGACGCATTTGATAGGAAAAGACATACATAGGCTGAAGGTGAAAGTTTGGGAAAAATCATATCACTCATATGGACTTCGGAAACAAGCAGGAGTATCCATACTCATATCAAATAAAATAGATTTCAAGCCAAAGTTAATCAAAAGGGATAAAGAGGGACACTACATACTGCTCAAGGGAACCATACACCAACAAGACATAACAATCATAAATATATATGCCCCAAACAATGGTGCAGCTATGTTCATCAAACAAACTCTTCTCAAGTTCAAGAGTCTAATAGACCACCATACAATAATCATGGGAGACTTCAACACACCTCTATCACCACTGGACAGATCTTCCAAACAAAAGTTGAATAAGGAAACTATAGAACTCAATAACACAATTAATAACCTAGACTTAATTGAAATATATAGAATATACCACCCAACATCAAGCAGTTACACTTTTTTCTCAGCAGCACATGGATCCTTCTCAAAAATAGATCATATATTATGTCACAGGGAAACTCTTAGACAATATAAAGGAGTAGAGATAATACCATGCATCCTATCTGATCATAATGGAATGGAACTGAAAATCAACGATAAAAGAAGGAAGGAAAAAGAATACATCACTTGGAGAATGAACAATAGGTTACTGAATGATCAATGGGTTATAGAGGACATCAAGGAAGAAATTAAAAAATTCTTAGAGATTAATGAAAACACAGACACAACATATCGAAATCTATGGGACACATTGAAAGCAGTTCTAAGAGGAAAATTCATTGCTTGGAGTTCATTCCTTAAAAAAAGAAAAAACCAACAAATAAATGATCTCATACTTCATCTCAAAATCCTTGAAAAAGAAGAGCAAAACAACAGCAAAAGAAATAGAAGGTAAGAAATAATTAAAATCAGAGCTGAAATCAATGAAATCAAAACAAAAGAAACAATTGAAAAAATTGACAAAACTAAAAGTTGATTCTTTGAAAAAATAAACAAAATCGACAGACCCTTAGCCATGCTAGCGAAGAGAAGAAGAGAGAGAACTCAAATTACTAACATACGGGATGAAAGAGGCAATATCACAACAGACACTTCAGAAATACAGAAGATAATCAAAAATTATTTTGAATCCTTATACTCCAATAAATTAGAAGATAGTGAAGGCATAGATAAATTTCTTAAGTCATATGATCTGCCCAGATTGAGTCAGGAGGATATAGACAACCTAAACAGACCAATATCAATTGAGGAAATAGAAGAAACCATCAAAAGACTACCAACTAAGAAAAGCCCAGGACCGGATGGGTATACAGCAGAGTTTTACAAAACCTTTAAAGAGGAACTAATACCAATACTTTTCAAGCTACTTCGGGAAATAGAAAAAGAGGGAGAACTTCCAAATTCATTCTACGAGGCCAACATCACCCTGATACCTAAACCAGACAAAGACACTTCAAAGAAAGAAAACTACAGACCAATATCACTAATGAACCTAGATGCAAAAATCCTCAATAAAATTCTGGCCACTCGGATACAAAAACATATCAAAAAAAATTGTGCACCATGATCAAGTAGGATTCATCCCTGGGATGCAAGGCTGGTTCAATATACGGAAATCAATAAATGTTATTCACCACATCAATAGACTTAAAAATAAGAACCATATGATCATCTCGATAGATGCGGAAAAAGCATTCGACAAAGTACAGCATCCCTTTATGTTCAAAACTCTAGAAAAACTAGGGATAACAGGAACATACCTCAATATTGTAAAAGCAATCTATGCTAAGCCTCAGGCTAGCATCATTCTGAATGGAGAAAAATTGAAGGCATTCCCTCTAAAATCTGGAACAAGACAGGGATGCCCTCTCTCACCACTTCTGTTCAACATAGTTCTCGAAACACTGGCCAGAGCAATTAGACAGACGAAAGAAATTAAAGGCATCAAAATAGGAAAAGAAGAACTTAAATTATCACTATTTGCAGATGACATGATTCTATACCTAGCAGACCCAAAAGGGTCTACAAAGAAACTATTAGAGCTAATAAATGAATTCAGCAAAGTGGCAGGATATAAAATCAACACGCATAAATCAAAGGCATTCCTGTATATCAGTGACAAATCCTCTGAAATGGAAATGAGGACAACCACTCCATTCAAAATATCTTCAAAAAAAAAATAAAATACTTGGGAATCAACCTAACAAAAGAGGTGAAAGACTTATACAATGAAAACTACAGAACCCTAAAGAGAGAAATAGAAGAAGATCTTAGAAGATGGAAAAATATACCCTGTTCATGGATAGGCAGAACTAACATCATCAAAATGGCGATATTACCAAAAGTTCTCTATAGGTTTAATGCAATGCCAATCAAAATCCCAATGGCATTTCTTGTAGAAATAGAGAAAGCAATCATGAAATTCATATGGAAAAACAAAAGACCCAGAATAGCAAAAACAATGCTAAGCAGGAAGTGTGAATCAGGCGGTATAGCGATACCAGACTTCAAACTATACTACAGAGCAATAGTAACAAAAACAGCATGGTACTGGTACCAAAACAGGCGGGTGGACCAATGGTACAGAATAGAGGACACAGAAACCAATCCACAAAACTACAACTATCTTATATTTGATAAAGGGGCTAAAAGCATGCAATGGAGGAAGGATAGCATCTTCAACAAATGGTGCTGGGAAAACTGGAAATCCATATGCAACAAAATGAAACTGAATCCCTTTCTCTCGCCATGCACAAAAGTTAATTCAAAATGGATCAAGGAGCTTGATATCAAATCAGAGACACGCCATCTGATAGAAGAAAAAGTTGGCTACGATCTACATACTGTGGGGTCGGGCTCCAAATTCCTCAATAGGACACCCATAGCACAAAAGTTAATAACTAGAATCAACAAATGGGACTTACTCAAACTAAAAAGTTTTTTCTCAGCAAAAGATACAATAAGAGAGGTAAATAGAGAGCCTACATCCTGGGAACAAATCTTTACTCCTCACACTTCAGATAGAGCCCTAATATCCAGAGTATACAAAGAACTCAAAAAATTAGACAATAAGAGAAGAAACAACCCAATCAACAAATGGGCCAAGGACCTGAACAGACACTTCTCAGAGGAGGACATACAATCACTCAACAAATACATGAAAAAATGCTCACCATCTCTAGCAGTCAGAGAAATGCAAATCAAAACCACCCTAAGATACCATCTCACTCCAGTTAGATTGGCAGCCATTATGAAGTCAAACAACAACAAGTGCTGGCGAGGATGTGGGGAAAAGGGTACACTTGTACATTGCTGGTGGGACTGCAAATTGGTGCAGCCAATTTGGAAAGCAGTATGGAGATTTCTTGGAAAGCTGGGAATGGAGCCTCCATTTGACCCAGCTATTCCCCTTCTCGGTCTATTCCCTAAAGACCTAAAAAGAGCATGCTACAGGGACACTGCTACATCCATGTTCATAGCAGCACAATTCACAATAGCTAGACTGTGGAACCAACCTAGATGCCCTTCAATGGATGAATGGATAAAAAAAATGTGGCATTTATACACAATGGAGTATTACTCTGCATTAAAAAATGACAAAATCATAGAATTTACAGGGAAATGGATGGCATTAGAGCAGATTATGCTAAGTGAAGCTAGCCAATCCCTAAAAAACAAATGCCAAATGTCTTCTTTGATATAAGGAGAGTAATTAAGAACAGAGTAGGGTCGAAGAGCATGAGAAGAAGATTAACATTAAACAGGGATGAGAGGTGGGTGGGAAAGGGAGAGAGAAGGGAAAGTGCATGGAAATGGAAGGAGACCCTCAGGGTTATACAAAAGTACATACAAGAGGAATTGAGGGGAAGGGGAAAAATAATATAGGGGGGACAAACGAATGTCAGTAGAGGGGACAGAGAGAGAAGAGGGGAGGGGAGGGGAGGGGAGGGGAGGGGGGATAGTAGAGGATAGGAAAGGCAGCAGAATACAACAGACACTAGTATGGCAATATGTAAATCAATGGATGTGTAACTGATGTGATTCTGCAATCTGTATACGGGGTAAAAATGGGTGCTCATAACCCACTTGAATCAAATTGTGAAATATGATATATCAAGAACTATGTAATGTTTTGAACAGCCAACAATAAAAAATTAAAAAAAAAA